>NC_084905.1:22328877-22588877 GCF_949316345.1 Pungitius pungitius
ACTTTGAGGTGAATTATCTGAAAATCCTCTTCTAACGAGAAGTTAATTTAGAGTTTGGTGAATGTGACTAGACTCAAGTACCAGAATATTTTCACGACTCCTCAAGCGAATCATCAGCTGAGATCAGAATCCACTGATGTCTGACTTTTCTCTCAAAAACCCACTGAGAAGATCCTGAAGATCTGCTTCCTGCTGCTGCATCTCACACCTCCTGCTTCTGAGGAGCCTCCACGGCAGTGCACACACACACACACACACACACACACACACACACGTGCACACACACACACACACACACACACACACACACACACACACACGTGCACACACACACACACACACACACACACACACACACACGTGCACACACACACACACACACACACACACACACACACGTGCACACACACACACACACACACACACACACGTGCACACACACACACGCGCGCACACACACACACGCACACGCGCACACACACACACGCACACACACACACACGCACACACGCACACACACACACGTGCACACACACACATGCACGCACACATGCACACACACACATGCACACACACACACACACACATGCACACACACATGCACACACACACACATGCACACACACACACACGCTGACTATATTTAAGCGAATGACAGGAAGTTGTTTCAAATATTTACATTATACTTTTATAGTTAATATTTTGCTCAATTTGAAGACAATAAATTTGCTTCAATAATAAAAAGAAAAAACATTGTTTTAAAAGATGAAACTAAGATGGAGTCAGTGAAGCCTTTGACCTTTGACCTTTGTGAGACAGCAGACTGATGGTGAAGCAGCACTGGGATTCTAATCCCTACATGAGAAGTATTTCTGGTTAAGATCCAAAGCAGGAGACACGTCACCACCGAGCAGCAGCCTGAGGAGGTTCTTGCTTTAGTTCTGATGCCCGCGGCCCGAACAGAGCATGCGGCGAGGCGGGCTGTGATTGGCCGTGGCAGCGTGTCGGCAGCAGGATGAGGTCCCTCTGAGGACCATCTGTAGACCTCTCCGTCTCTACCAGGAGCTGAAGTTTCCTGCCCGCGGCGTGGAGACCAACCCCAGCTCCTGGCCCTGGTTCTACCGCATGAACGACGCCATGGAGGGCCGCTTCGCCGGGGCGGCGCCCATCCTCACGCCCATCGTGGAGGACGAGGACGAGGACTGCGAGCCGCTGTCGCCGACGCCCAGGAAGCGCGCGCGGCGCAGCCGGGGCGGGATGGCCGAGTTCCTGACGGAGTCGGAGATGGACCTGCTGGTGGAGCACGAGGACAAGAGCGGGGCGGGGTCTCTGGGGGAGCTGCAGAGGATGGAGTTCACCTACAAACGTGAATAGTCCATCTTCTTCATCCGCCCAAAGCCTCCTGGAGCTCCACAACCAGGTGTTTGACCTTTGACCTCCGTTACAGTGACGGAGGACGACACCCGGCGACTGATCGAGCTCCGAGCCGCCAACGAGTCGCTGTTCACTGGGAGGAGGAACACGGCCAAGCCGGCCTGGAGGTACCGGACCCGGCACCCTGTCCTCTGGGCCCTGTTGCCATGACGCTAACGTGTGTCTCTGCAGGGGCATCGTGAAGGAGATGGGCCTCACGGGGAAGATAACACCTGACCAGGTCGCCAAGAAGTGGGACAACCTGAAGACCAAGTTCAAGGTGACCTCCAACGACCTCCAGCCGTCCACCTGAGCAGGAGCTGCTGGTCTCGCCTGTGAAATAACTGTGTGTGTGTGTGCGTCCTCCCCCCCCCTCCAGGACCTAAAGTTCCCCCCTCGCGGCATGGAGGCTCAGACCAACCCGGCCTCCTGGCCGTGGTTCCAGCTGATGAACGAGGCCCTGGAGGGGCGGCTGGCGGGAAAAGCCCCCCGAGTGGCGCCCGTGTGGAGCAGCGAGGAGGACGGCGTCTTCGTCGCGTCCCCCCCCCACCCCCCCGACAGAGAGTGTCTGCTGGTGGAGAGGAGCGGCGTGTCGGAGCTAGAGAGCCTAGGGGGGGGCGAGGGGAACGTGACCTACATCGACGCCAGCGGGGAGGAGTGCTCCACGCCCTCCGACCTCTGCTACAAGAGTGAGACGCCGTCTGGAGCCAACGAATCAGAGCACTTTGAAACGTTTAGAAGCAAAGAGAAGATCAAATAATATTCAAAGATGAGTCTCCTGTCACCAGATGTTTTCGTTTGTATCGTCACATGACAGGTCTGAGGTCAGGTTGCTATGGTTACATTCATTCTGTCTGGCTGGAAGTAGAATAACGGAGATGTTTATGTGTCTGAGGGTCTCAGACATTAAAGGTTGTCTCCGTCTCACAGTGACGGACCAGGACACCAGAAAGATGATCCAACTACGCTCTGCTAACGAAGGCCTCTTCACCGGCAGGAGGAACGCCGCCAAGGCTGCCTGGAAGTGTGTGTGTGTGTGTGTGTGTGTGTGATGTACTGTGTGTGTGTGTGTGATGTACTGTGTGTGTGTGTGTGTGTGTGTGATGTACTGTGTGTGTGTGTGTGTGTGTGTGTGTGTGTGTGTGTGTGTGTGTGTGATGTACTGTGTGTGTGTGTGTGTGTGTGTGATGTACTGTGTGTGTGTGTGTGTGTGTGTGATGTACTGTTTGTGTGTGTGTGTGTGTGTGATGTACTGTGTGTGTGTGTGTGATGTACTGTGTGTGTGTGTGTGTGTGTGTGATGTACTGTGTGTGTGTGTGTGTGTGATGTACTGTGTGTGTGTGTGTGTGTGTGTGTGTGATGTACTGTGTGTGTGTGTGTGTGTGTGATGTACTGTGTGTGTGTGTGTGTGTGTGATGTACTGTGTGTGTGTGTGTGTGTGTGATGTACTGTGTGTGTGTGTGTGTGTGTGTGTGTGTGATGTACTGTGTGTGTGTGTGTGTGTGTGTGTGATGTACTGTGTGTGTGTGTGTGTGTGCAGCGTGGTGCTACAGATGTGTGGTCTTCTTCTTCAGGGCGATCCTGAAGGAGCTGGGTTTGGGAGGGAAGGTTTCCACCTATCAGATGGCAAAAAAGTGGGACAACCTGAAGAGAAGATACAAGGTGAGCCCACTACGTGTCACTTCCTGTCACTACGTGTCACTTCCTGTCGCCTCATTGGAGGGTTCAGACCCTTTCTCTATACCTAAGAAGGTGATAACAGGTCATTTCCACACATGGACCAGCGGCTCATTTGATTTCAATTTAATTTATTTGTAAAGCCCAAAATTGCAATGATACAAAAACATGTCGTTTTTTGTATAATTTCATTTCTCTAAATGTTTTCTTCCTGAACGTCATCAATGTCGTCCTTACTGTCCACTTCCTCATCATGTGACTCCCACACAGGGAGGCTCTAAACGTACCCATGTGGTCAGTTTGTGTATGGCGTGCTGAGAGGGGGCGTGGCTTATCACCTTGAAACAGAGCAACTTTCCGCCATTGTTTTTTCCTCATCATCTCCGTCCGTCCTCTCTGCGTCTCTGACTGCTCTCTGATTGGTGTAGTGATCGTCCCTCTCCCCCCCCCCCCCCCCCCCCCTCCTGTAGGACCTGAAGTTTCCTCCTGTGGGGATGGAGAACGTAGCAGACAGCACCTCCTCGTGGCCGTGGTTCCACCTGATGAACGAAGCGATGGAGGGCCGCCTGGCGAGCAGCGCCCCCCTCCTCACCCCCGTCACTCAGGGCGACGAGCAGCAGCCCTCCCCCCGACACAAGTCCCGCCTCGCCCCTCCCCCCCCCTCCTCCTCCTCCTCGGACTATGGACAGCAGGCCTTTGGCGACGGCGGCGAGCAGAACCAGCGCGGCCCGGAGGTGGGGAGCGAGGGGCCGCTGGGAGGACTGGAGCGGGAGTGGGAGGCGGTGGAGCGGGAGAGGGAGGCGGTGGAGCGGGAGAGGGAGGCGGTGGAGCGGGAGAGGGAGGCGGTGCAGGCGGAGCGGCTGTGGCTGGAGAGGGAGAGGGAGGCGGTGGAGCGGGACCGGGCCATGGTGGAGCAGGAGAGGGCCACGCTGGGCCGGGACCGGGAGGCTCTGGACCAGCGGGTCCTGATGCTGAACTCTGTGGGACACTCGGGACACCTCAACGCCCTCATGTAGACTAGCACTCTTCCTGTCACCACACAGACACCCTGGTCCAGGAGAGACCAGGAGAGACCAGGAGGGACCATGTGGGACCATGAGGGACCAGGTGGGTCTGCACACTGAGCTAGGTCTCATGATCCACCCGGTTCTAACATTTCTGAAAGTGAAACCACGAGACGCCTTCTAGTCTGGACCCTCTGAGCTCCTCCGGTCTGCAGGTTTCATTCTGAAGGGGCGGAGCTTGTTCTCGTCTCAGAGCCGACAGCTGACCAAGGGTCGACAGGCCTTTCTGTTGTCATGGAAACCATGGAGCTCTGTGACACCAAACCACATTCATGGGTTCATTTGGGCTCCACCCACTTTTTTGTATTTATTTCCGTCCTTTTGTATTGTTTCTATTTAAGAGGCGACGTCTTGTGACATCACTTCCTGCCGCCTCTGAACATGTGACATGAAGGTGTTTTTAGGACGAAGTGACTTTTCTGTAGAGATTAAAAAGCTTCATTGTGACGTCGTCCCTTTGCCTCCAGGTCGGGAAACTAGAATCCATTTCTGAACTTTGACCTTCCTTGTAGGGATCAGTCTCGGTTTAAGGGTCAAAGGACCTAAAGAGCTCCTCAATAATTTTTTTTCCCATTATTTAAAAAAAATCTTTTCTGTGACATTTTTTGACCCTACATATTTTGACTTTTTTCACAATATTTTTTTCCCATGACATGACTGGAATGATCTTAGATGATCTTAGATGGAGCAACCTACACGTCCCTGTCACTAATGCCAAATGCCCCAAATTTCTGTACTTTAAACCTTATCTGGGTTCAACCCTCAAGGGACATGGTGGCTCTTCCTAAATCCTTTTTTAGTTTTGGGTAACTGACATTTATAAAAAATCATAATGGGATATTGCCCCAGAGACGGATTGGTGCATCTTGGAGGATCAACCGTGCTATTCATCCTTCCTGCATTGGTAAAGGCACAAGTGAGTTGAATTTGAATGTAACAGAGAATTGGAGGGTGGATGCACTAAAAAGGGTAAACAAAGACTGTCAGTTTAAGGTTGTCCACAGGATGCCCTGAA
The DNA here is from genome assembly GCF_949316345.1 of Pungitius pungitius. Classification (NCBI taxonomy): domain Eukaryota; kingdom Metazoa; phylum Chordata; class Actinopteri; order Perciformes; family Gasterosteidae; genus Pungitius; species Pungitius pungitius. Next base: position 22,334,047 of record NC_084905.1, read on the forward strand.
GTAGACAAACATGTGATTGTCTTGAAAAATGCCCTCAGAGGCTGTAATAAGTTTCATGTCAGTGTGACCACTGAATGAGACACATCTGCTCATCTTTACTGACTCATCCGGCCTTCTCTCCCGTCAAAAAGGTGGAACCCTGCATTAGCATGGCTAATAAGTGAGCAAAGCAATTAACATCAAATTTAGTCAATTCATCATCATTCAAAAGATTCTTCATCATTCTTGACAATGCCATCATAACCAAGTGAACGCACCTTGTGTTTCTGCATAACCCCTAGGGTTCACTTCTCTGAAACAACCAGTGGGGACAATGCCCCCACTACTACCTCCGCAGCAGTGTGCTCAAGACTTGGCGGGTGGGATTTGAACCCACGGGCGGCGCTTTCGGCTCCTTCTTGCACCCCTACACTACCAGTCCTGGTCACATTTTGGCAACTTTGATTCTCCTATTTAACCTTGAGCATGTGAGTTAAACCTCAAAACTCTTTTTAAATGCTATTTCGACATCTGGGCTTGAACCCACAACCTTCAAGTGCAGTGCAGGCTTGTGGCAGCAGCTCTTCCACTGCACTACTTCACTACACACTAACCATCCTTTGTTTGTTGTATTTAACCTTGAGATTGCTACTCAAACCTGAAGTAAAGCCAAAGGCTCAAACCCAAGACTGGGCTTGAACCCACAACCTTCAAATGCAGTGCAGGCTTGTGGCAGCAGCTCTTCCGCTGTGCTAATTCACCACACATTAACCAACCCTTTTGTTTCTCGTATTTAACCTTGAGACTGCTACTCAAACCTCAAAACTCTTTCAAAGCAGAAGTGATGTCTGCATGAAGAGGGCATGAACCCACAACCTCAGACAGCAGGTTGGAGCCTGCAGCCCTTCAGTTGTTCCCCTGTGCTATTCAAGCACATGCCTCATTGTGTCCGTTTCTCATATTAGACCTTGGGATTGTTTACTAAACCTCAAAACTGTTTCAAAGTTTACAGTTTGAAGCCCTGACTGCAACCAAACCCTCCTTCTGAGAGAGCAGGTTTGAACTGAGGATCCTCCACACTTCAGCCTTCCTGCTATCTCCCTGCACTGTTCCACCACACACCTGTTGATGCTTTTGAATCCAACATCAATTCTCATAGATTCTCAGGCTGGAATCCACAACACAACACACTTGTCTGCTGGAATTGGTTGAACAAAAATAAAAATCCATGTGAAAAAAATTACTTCTCTCCGTTCTCAGGTCAAATATTTAGGCAATCAAAATGCGATTAATTTCAATTAATTAATTACAAAGCCTCTAATTAATTAGATTAATATTTTTAATCGAGTCCCGGCCCTAATTTATATATATAAACTGAGGCTGACCATGAAATGATGAGGAAAGGAGCTCCAATTCTTCCTTTCCTCATCTCCTTCAGTCAAGGAGATGATGCTGTTTCAATCAGATTGAGGAATTATTTTCAGTCGTAAACTAATAACTAAAAATTAAGGACACGATGGATGAACTGTAGAATAAAACCTTGCACAGGTTACATTCTTTTTGTTTTACCACATTTTGCGCAGCAGGAAGTAGATTTAATGACGTCTTGTGTCTGACCTTTCGTGAGATATTTTTGTCTTTGACCTTTTGTGTCACTAAACTAGACTTGAGGCAGGTTTTGTTTTGTTAAGGCATCTGCTGTCCTGCAGACTCCTATTTGACACTTAAAAAACTTAATTGATTCTGAATAATGGATCCACTGATTCACACACATTAAAACTAGTTCTATGTGTCCTTCTACACACAAACATGTACGATACAGTACAAACATCCTCATAACTGTCAATTAGACTTTTGGCTTTGGGCTGGGTTTTTATCTCCTTATTCTAAAGTTGATCATTACTCTCATTGGATGAAGATGCATCCATGAAGCCTCCTGCCAGCAGGAACATTTAAAGAAACATTATCTGATGGATTAGAGCGATGAGGCATTAAAATGAGCCGTTACATTTAAACCCTCACATCGAACATTTAAAATGACAAATTAGCCTCAGAGGGCTTTACAGTCGACACATGAGACAGGAAGACCTCCCCGACACATGAAAACCCTTCATGTGGAGACCAGGAAAGAAAGCTCAGTGAGAAGGTTGGAGGAGGATCCTCCCCCAGGAAGGACTGTGAGGTCATGTGAGACAATACATTCAATTCATATGACAAAGGATTCAAATACACATAATGTCAACATATCCATCATCATCATCATCATCTCGTCTTCATTCGTCTTCATCTGCCATCGTGCGGTTACAGAATCATGGTTCCTCCCTTTGGAAGGAGATGATCCTGAAGACTCAAGTCTGGTTTGATCCACTTAGTTGGACCACGTACGATGGACGGCGTCCTGGTCAGTTGAGTCCAGTCGATTGGACCAATGGGTAATGTCGTATTTGTCCTGATTGACTGGTCACAGCCTCCTGTGGCGGCAGCGCAGGAGGCTGCAGAAGGTCTTCCTGAAGGTGACGTTACAGAGGGCGTAGCAGGCGGGGTTGATGGCGCTGTTGACGTAGCAGAGCCAGTAGCCCGTGGTCCACAGGGCGCCCGGGACGCACACGTGACAGAAGGTGGCCACGACGGCCATGACGTTGTACGGCGTCCAGGTGAGGATGAAGGCCAGCACGATGGCCAGGATGGTTTTGGTGACCCTCCTCTCCCTCGCCATCACCCGACGTCTGCGTCTGTCCTGAGACCTGAAGCTGGGGCAGGAGGTCGCCGACGCCCTCCGGTGGAGGTCAGCGTTGGACGAGGAGTCCGTGTCCGCGCTGGGTAGGAAGCCCTCGCACCCAGCGCGGCGAGCGGCGGCCCGAGCGCCACGTGGCTGCGGCCCTGCGGCGTTGCCTGCGGACGCCTTCTGGCTCCTCCCGGACTTTGGGGTTCGGTCCGACTGGCTGAGGGAGGCGTCGGAGTCGGGGTCGCTGGTCACCAGGCTGCGGCGCTTCAGGAAGAAGTCTCGCCCAGACAGACCGGACGCACTCAGCCGGTGGCGGCTGGCCGCGCTCAGCCGGCCGTACAGGCCGACCATGACCAGCGCCGGCAGGTAGAAGGAGGGCAGCGCCGTGCCCAGGGTGACGGCGGGGCTGGCCAGCAGCCGAGTGTGACACTCGCCCTCAGGGACCACGCGCTGCCCCCCCAGCGTCTGCCAGCTCAGGATGGCGGGCGCCCAGAGGACGAGGGGCAGCAGCCACGCGGCGCCAATCATCAGGCCGGCCGTCCGGCCCGTCCGCCACGCCGGGTAGCTGAGCGGCCGCGTCATGCAGAAGTAGCGGTCCAGGCTGATGACCAGCAGGTTCATCACGGAGGCGCTGCTCACCACGTAGTCAGTGACCAGCCACAGGTCGCAGGCGGCGGCCCCCAGGGGCCAGCAGCCCCGCAGCAGGTAGAGCGCGTGCAGGTTCATGGGAAGCCCGCCCACCACCAGGTCGGCCACCGCCAGGCTCAGCAGGAAGTAGTTGTTGATGGTGCGCAGGTGGCGGTTGACCTTGATGGACAGGATCACCAGGGTGTTTCCCACCACGGTGACCGCACTGAGGGAGGCGGTTACTGCGGCAACGAGGACCAGCTGGCTGGCGCCCAACGGCCAGGAGGCGTTAGTGCAGGGGAGGAGCCAAAGGGAAGCGTTGAGATCGCGGTCAGGTGCTCCGCCCATTTTCCTGCACACAAACACAGGCCCAGTTGCATTATGGGTAAAAGTGAATATCTGGTTCTGTGTACATTGATGCCTCATTTTCTTTAGCTCGTGTACATGCTATGCTAATAGCTAGCTAATACAACAATGCTACAAAGACGCTACGCTGGTCAGTTAAAAATCACAACGGATTCTGATTCGAGGTTAATGACGAAATGAGACTGTTTCCTGTCTTAATGAACCAATGGTTGTTCTTCCTATTATGAAAAATTCAGAATTGTTATCTCTGATTAAAATAGATTTTTTCTGAAATCAAACTAATTGCATTTTCTGTCTTATTATGAAAATACATTTTTAAAAAGGATTCTTGATCAAAAATAAAACAGCAAAAAAGTAGATTTAATTGGACTTACAGCTCTTGGACCTTCTGGACCTGATGGTCTGGTCTTTCTCCTCCTCAGCTCCGTCTCCTCTGAGCAGCAGCAGTTTATATGGTTTCCTTCTCATTAGCATAGAGGCTCCGCCCACAGCCCAGCGTCAGACCTATGATTAATATATATATGTACATACACACACACACACACACTAACAACACTGACTCGATTCCACATGCTGTAAATGAACATCAGGTGGAAGTTAAGGAAATTAGCAAGACAGACACCTCCAATAAAGCAGTGGTTCTGCAGGTGGAGACCACAGACCTTCTCAGTTCCTGAGCCTTCTGGCTGACGTTTTGGTCACGTTGAAAGCTGGCGGTGCTTTCACTCAGGTGGCATGAACGGAGTCTACAGCCCACACGTGAAGCTCATCCAGGATGATCACTGCGAAGGTTACCAGGAGACGTGGAGGAGGACCTCTACCTCCACCTGTGTCCAAGGAGGAACAGCAGGAGCCTCAAACGGTCAGAACCAGACTCCATGAGGGTGGTCCACAGGTGGGGGGGGACCTGTGCTCCTCAGATGAAAGCGTTTCATTTCATTCACATCTGATGTTCTGACGTGTTTATAATTTATGACGAATATCCCATTTATTATCAAAGAAAGTTGATTCTTTATCAAATCTACTTCTTTAACACTAAAGACTCACGACTCATCGATTATCTATTGATCTTAAAGATCAGCTGATTTACACCCCCCCCCCCCCCACTAACACACTGGGAGCATGACCTGTTTACAGCGGCCATCTTTAATCCACAAACACTTGGTCTCACTTCCACACTTATATTTTACATTTTGTTGACCATTTACAAATTACATGTTAAAAAAGCGCAACGACCCCCCCACAAACCCCCCCCCCCCCCCTCACACACATACACACCGCTTCATTTTTTACTTAAACCTCCAAGAATAAACTTTTCTTGCAGTTACAACTGTGATCCAGTAAAATGACACACACACACACACACACACACACACACACACACACACACACACACACACACACACACACACACACACACACACACACACACACACACACACACACACACACACACACACACACACACACACACACACACACACACTTCATGCAGTGGATCAGTCGGCTTCCTCGAGGAGGCGGAGTCAAGAGTCAAGCTTCAGATTCAGGATTCTGCCTCATGATGCATCATCGTGATTCAGAGTTGGGGGGCGGAGTCATGATTCAGAGTCCCCATGTAGCTCCGCCTCCAGCAAACATAATTAAACACGGTACAAAAACAGGCTTCAAAATAAAAGTAGTGCTGAATTCACTTTTGAAACACTTCAATCAAGCACTAATTCACATGAAATTTCAACATGGCACCAAATGCAGAACGTTGGAGTAAGTGTGTGTGTGTGTGTGTGTGTGGCCCCCCCAACATGGCACTTGGAGGAACCTTCAGTCGGGCCGGGGGGAGCTCAGAGCTCCGTTCAAGTAAAAGCCCTTTCTGCTGAGGAATGGTCGCGGTTCAGCTTCAGGTGGGTTTGTTGCGGTGCGGGGGAAGCGCATGGGGGTGGAGGGGGGGGGGGGGGGGCCTTGAGTCCCTTCTGTTCAGAGTCAAAGCAGCACCCACTTCTTTGAGAGATAAGGCTACGAGGGGCTTCTACCGGCTGTACGGGTCGCCCGGGTAACTGTTGGAGGAGTTGCCCCCCCCACCGCTGGGGGCAGGGCTGCGAGAGGAGGAGGGGGGGGGCGAGGGGGACGAGAGCAGGAGGGAGGAGGAGGGGCCCGGCACAGAGTCCAGGGCAGGGGGCCGGGGGGCCCAGGGGGCCGGCTGCTGGGCCTGGGGGGGCGGGCCGTGGGTCTGGGCCAGGAGGAGGGGGTCCGGGGGCCTGGAGGCCCCGGCGGCGGTCTGGGAGCCGCGGTGGATCCGGTGGCTGACGATGATGTTGTTGCCGAAGCCCCCCATGGACGCCATGGTGGTGCTCTGCTCCCGCTGCACCACGGCGGTCATCCCGCCCTCGGCTATCAGCCGGCGGATCCGAGCCAGCGCGTCTTCACCGGAGCCCGAGTCAGGAGACTCGCCTGGACCAATCAGAGTCGAGATGGAACGTTACTCAGGAGCAGCTCGTCTCATTGGTGGATCATCGACAGCCTGCGAGACCCTTTAATCTAACACATAATAAGGTCTACAAGAGGTTCATCAACACATTACATGGACGGCTGGTGAACTTTGACCTTTAGACTCAGTAACCTTATTCACATCTTTGGGCTGTACTTCAAAAAACACTTTAAATAAAACCAGAGCTTTGTAAAATCCCAAAAGTCAACATTTATTGAACAAAGATAGACGAGTCATTTCCATAATTCACAACATGTCTCTCGTCTTCAGTCTGGAGCTCCTCCCACCTGCGATAAATAATGACACATAAATACATCTGGTACCTCCAGGAGGTTCTGACCTCCCTGGTTCCAACCACAGATGAAACGACACATGATGATGTTTTTAGAGACGACACGACGTCAACCAAAGAAAAAGAGTTGCTCCTGGGGGGCGGAGGTCTGAGACAGAAACATCTGGACGTCTACTGTAAGAGAAGAGGAGTGAAGCTACACCCTCAGTGTGGATCAGTACCAGTACCGGCTGTGGAGGTGGTGGCCTCCGCCAAGGCCACTTCACCCAGGACCCCGCCCTCCAACGCTCTGCCGCTCGGAGGCGCAGCCTCCCCCCCGCCAGCTGCATGGCTCGTGGACGGAGTCGCAGGAGGAACATCTGGAGGAGAGGGGATCAGTAAGTATAGAGGGTCTAACAGAGGTATCAGGACTCTACAGGGTCTAACAGAGGTATCAGGACTCTACAGGGTCTAACAGAGGTATCAGGACTCTACAGGGTCTAACAGAGGTATCAGGACTCTAGAGGGTCTAACAGAGGTATCAGGACTCTAGAGGGTCTAACAGAGGTATCAGGACTCTAGAGGGTCTAACAGAGGTATCAGGACTCTACAGGGTCTAACAGAGGTATCAGGACTCTAGAGGGTCTAACAGAGGTATCAGGACTCTAGAGGGTCTAACAGAGGTATCAGGACTCTACAGGGTCTAACAGAGGTATCAGGACTCTACAGGGTCTAACAGAGGTATCAGGACTCTAGAGGGTCTAACAGAGGTATCAGGACTCTAGAGGGTCTAACAGAGGTATCAGGACTCTAGAGGGTCTAACAGAGGTATCAGGACTCTACAGGGTCTAACAGAGGTATCAGGACTCTACAGGGTCTAACAGAGGTATCAGGACTCTACAGGGTCTAACAGAGGTATCAGGACTCTAGAGGGTCTAACAGAGGTATCAGGACTCTACAGGGTCTAACAGAGGTATCAGGACTCTACAGGGTCTAACAGAGGTATCAGGACTCTACAGGGTCTAACAGAGGTATCAGGACTCTACAGGGTCTAACAGAGGTATCAGGACTCTACAGGGTCTAACAGAGGTATCAGGACTCTACAGGGTCTAACAGAGGTATCAGGACTCTACAGGGTCTAACAGAGGTATCAGGACTCTACAGGGTCTAACAGAGGTATCAGGACTCTACAGGGTCTAACAGAGGTATCAGGACTCTACAGGGTCTAACAGAGGTATCAGGACTCTACAGGGTCTAACAGAGGTATCAGGACTCTACAGGGTCTAACAGAGGTATCAGGACTCTACAGGGTCTAACAGAGGTATCAGGACTCTACAGGGTCTAACAGAGGTATCAGGACTCTACAGGGTCTAACAGAGGTATCAGGACTCTACAGGGTCTAACAGAGGTATCAGGACTCTACAGGGTCTAACAGAGGTATCAGGACTCTAGAGGGTCTAACAGAGGTATCAGGACTCTACAGGGTCTAACAGAGGTATCAGGACTCTACAGGGTCTAACAGAGGTATCAGGACTCTAGAGGGTCTAACAGAGGTATCAGGACTCTAGAGGGTCTAACAGAGGTATCAGGACTCTAGAGGGTCTAACAGAGGTATCAGGACTCTAGAGGGTCTAACAGAGGTATCAGGACTCTAGAGGGTCTACAGAGGGTCCGTACTGGTTGCGGGCTGCATGGTCCGGGGCTCTGCCAGCTCCCTCTCCGTCTGGGTCTCGGCATTCTGCAGCTGGATGATTGGCGTCTGCGTTCCCTGTGATGTCACTGAAGGGGCGGGGTGTCGGGGCTGAAGGCCGATGGCGTTCATCAGGCCCATGTCCCGGTCCAGCCTCCAGCCGGGGCGGTTGGGCCTTAAAGAGAACCAGAGGACCAGTCGGTCATTGAGCAGTACAAACGTTTCAAACGTCTCCATCTGAGGGACATCTGCTCTTCAGGTTCCTCTGTGTTCACTGGTTCATGGTCACTTTGACTCATCAATGACCTTCACGAGGAGCTCGTTTTAGTTCAAACGTTCCCTCTGAAAGATTACAAAGGATTATTGGAGATTTGGTGTTTCCATGACAACGATGTTCACTGGGAGCGTGGTGTTGAGTCTGCGGGCTCTCACCCCGGGCGCTCTGACCCTCGGGGGCGGGTTCCTCCGTTGTTGACGGAGAACAGCGGCTCGCTGCTGGACTCGGCCGGACTCTCCCCGTCGCTCCGGTAGAACCTGAGGACACAAAGTGGTGATCAGCCCTCCTCCAGACCACTAATGGACCTGCAGTCCATCCATCAAGCCTTTTCCTGTCGGGATAATCGCATCAGCGGAGGAAGGGAAACCCGAGGATCTGTTATTAGTGATTGATGACTCGCAGCGACAGGAACAATCATTACTCCTGATTGATTTATTGATTTAGTGTTCTGCTGCTTTACAAGTAACGTCTTTAGGAGAATGAACAGATTTCTAAGAACCGCTGAGCTTCAGACCCAGAAACACAGGAACCACGACAAGGCTTCAGAGGTCATGGTGTCTCCTCTTTCTTCTCGTTCACACAAGCTTCAGGAGCTTCAGGAGGACTCACACGGGCCGGCAGATCACCAGGTCTCCCTTGTTGGTGCCGTAAGCCAAACCCATCCCCGGGTCGGGGAGCCAGCGGGCCGAGTTGATGCTGACGTGGCGCCGCTGGTCTGGAGCCATGGGGTAGACCACGTTGAACACCATCTGAAAGGGGGGGGGGGCAGTTACTCTTTGGAACATTACAAGGGAAAATATGACCTTTAAAGTGGAAATAAACACTGAAAACAGCGTGTGTGTTTGCAGTCTGCTTTCATGTGGAATACGCATCACTCCATGAGGCCCTCAGTGAGGAGAACGAAGCACTAGTGGAACTCACCCTGATGGAGGTCTCTCCTCCGTGAGGCTGCTGCAGGCGGAAGACTTGCGCCACCATGTGGTCGGTGGTGGGGTGCAGCAGGATCCTGCGAGAGGCCAGCCCCACCATGACGTAGCAACCCATCGGAGACAGGCTAACGGAGATAGCATTGGGGCCAAATCTCTTGGTGTAGAGCATCTCCCCCAGGTTGTGAGGAGCCAGCGAGTAGATGGCCAGGATGCCCTCGTCAGGGAAGCCCCGCTGGCTGCTGGGAATGAAGACCGCCAGCAGCTGGCCGTCCGCAGAGATGTCGCAGCTGGCGTCGTTGTAGATCTTACAGTTTGGCACCAGGACGTTGACCGAGGCTGCAGGAGAGAAAACGCATCATCATCAACTTCCTCATCATCAGCAGCTTCTTCATCAGTCTTTAAATGAACTTCTTCATCCAGTAGAGAAACACATTGTACTGATGTGACCCTGAGTGGTGCTCTGAAGGTGTAAAATCTATGATCCATAGATTAGAACTATCTCTAAAGTCCTATTCATAAACCACGTTATCGCTTTAAACAAAGGTTAGGAGGCGCAGTCGTACCGTTGCTGATCTCCGGCAGATCAAATTTGGTGAAGTCCCACCACTGCAGACGGTAGGTGGTGTTGGCGATGTTGCTGGCCACCGCGGACTGACCGTCTCCTATCGACGCACCTGGAGCACAACGAGGGGTGAGAAGCTGGAAAGAGTCCAGACCAACAGGAAGTGACCATACAAGGGCTCAGCAGGACATCTCTGCTAGAGACCTGTCAATCAGCGTTAGGCCCCGCCCTAAAGCTTCCCCTCTTCATGGTCTGTTTGACTCTAAATGGACCATCATTCACTAAATGAACATCATGCTGCATTGAAGAAGACTTGAAACTAGAGACTGAGACCATAAACTCATGTTTACAATGTTTACTGAGGGAATAAATCAAGAGAGAAGTAGAGTCATTTCCTCATAGACGTCTATGGGAGCAGAGGAGTCGCCCCCTGCTGGTCACTACACAGAAGTAGAGTCATTTCCTCATAGACGTCTATGGGAGCAGAGGAGTCGCCCCCTGCTGGTCGCTACACAGAAGTAGAGTCATTTCCTCATAGACGTCTATGGGAGCAGAGGAGTCGCCCCCTGCTGGTCACTACACAGAAGTAGAGTCATTTCCTCATAGACGTCTATGGGAGCAGAGGAGTCGCCCCCTGCTGGTCACTACACAGAAGTAGAGTCATTTCCTCATAGACGTCTATGGGAGCAGAGGAGTCGCCCCCTGCTGGTCACTACACAGAAGTAGAGTCATTTCCTCATAGACGTCTATGGGAGCAGAGGAGTCGCCCCCTGCTGGTCACTACACAGAAGTAGAGTCATTTCCTCATAGACGTCTATGGGAGCAGAGGAGTCGCCCCCTGCTGGTCACTACACAGAAGTACAGTCATTTCCTCATAGACGTCTATGGGAGCAGAGGAGTCGCCCCCTGCTGGTCACTACACAGAAGTACAGTCATTTCCTCATAGACGTCTATGGGAGCAGAGGAGTCGCCCCCTGCTGGTCACTACACAGAAGTACAGTCATTTCCTCATAGACGTCTATGGGAGCAGAGGAGTCGCCCCCTGCTGGTCACTACACAGAATGACGCTGTAACACTCAGAGCTGTGGCTTCGTGGAAGGTGGAGGTTCTCCTGTTGGGGACAGAGAGTTTACCAGCCAGCACTCTGTTGACGGAGGAGTGAGTCGCCAGGCCGGGCTGCCCTCTCTCGTGGAAGATCCCGGCGTAGGGAAGGTACTCGGGGAGCAGGAAGCGCCTGGAGGACGACAGGAAGTAAGTTCGGTGTGTTTGTTGGCTTTATGACTGAAGGACAGCGGAGGTCAGATGTTAACATCACTGTTGCTGCTCAAGGAACCAATACAGTTGCTCTCTAGAGTTCAAAGGTCAGAGGCGTCTCACCGCGGGACAAAGCGACCCAAAGAAGGAGCCGACATCCTGGCGTTACGAGTGGTCCGGTGCCTCGCTCGCTCCCCGTTATCACTGGAGAGAGAGAGAGAGGAGCTCAGAGAAGAACACGGCACAGGAGCCCAGACGGGAAGGGCTGCTGGTACTACTACTACTAGCAGGGTGTCACTGAGGGAACCAGAGCTACATGGGAGGAACCTGTTCATGATCTGCCCCTTTACTGTGAAATCACTCAAAGATCTGGTGCCACCAAATGTCCTCACAAGTCTCATCATTAGTAGATCGGGTTTTTCTTCTTGCCACTCGTCAGTTTGGGTTCTCCATGTGATGTTCAAAGCTTGGCATGTTCTTTAGAAGGTAACCTCTGCTTCATACTGAGCTACAACGTCCTCCCTGAGCTCCTTGGGCCCCATGATGCTCTCTAACACTCTGAGGCCTCCACAGAACACGCAGATCTACCCTGAGACAAACATGGGGAAGAAGGGGGTCTGCTCAGAGGAGACCAGAATGGATCTTCTCTGTCTCGATGCAAAACGCTGTGTGGAGGAAACCCAACCCCACCCTGAGACCACCACCCCAACCGGGGACATGGTGGTGTAGCTTCATGCTTCTCTTCAGCAGCTACAGGAACTGGTCCAATGAGACAAAAAGACTTGATCCGTCTACTGGAATGTTCCTTATTGAACACTCTTCATATTTAAAGGGTGTTTTGCACCTTGTGGGGATCAAAGGGAGAGAAGTTTCACTCACTTTGAAACTGACCTACATGGTGAAAGGGTTTGTGTAGATGTGAATACATTATTGATATATTGATACTGCTGTAGTGGATAAATGTCACAGTACAAATGTTTCCTGGTCCTCAGGAACTCGTCATCACATGTCACATTGGACCCACTGAGGAGACACAACTCACTCCAGCTCCTCAAAGTCCACGTCACTGTTGTCCATGGCGCCGGGCGGGTTGCTGACCGGACTGTCGGAGGAGGACGACATCGCCCGCAGGCGGTTCTGCTGGTACCGAAGGGACCGCTGACGGATGCTGTCCCTCCTCGAAAGGTACTGGATCATCCTCTGAGCGTAGTACGCAGCGGGGGAGAGTCTGCACAGCACAGGGGGGGTCAGTGGGTGTGATGGGGGGGGTCAGTGGGTGTGGTGGGGGGGGGGGTTACCTGGCTGGGTCGGGGTAGATGGGGTGGTCTCTGGATCCCGACATGTCGTAGCGAGACAACGATAACAGGGAGGATTCCAGGAGGCGCCTGAAGGAGACGTTAAGAGAGACATCGGTAATCTTACCGTGGGTACGTTTGTCAATCGGGATTGATTGACCGGCTGATGATTAATTGATTGACAGGTGGAGTGCTGCTATACTAAGCTACGCCACGAGCCACCGAGAGACACCCACCTCCTCAGGGAGTCCTCGTCAGGGGGGTCCACGGGCATCTCCTGGCTCAGGGCCTCCGGGGGCTCCAGCGGCCTGCCGGCTGCAGCCTGCCTGTAGACCCGCTCCCACTGCGCCGTGTCCTGGTTGTACACCAGGCCCACGGTCTGCTCCCCACTCCGGGTGGGGGTCGGAGCAATGGGGAAGGCCACGGAGCCTCCGCCCCTGAGGGTGGTAGGGGGCTGCTCGCTGGGCTCCGGGGGAACCTCGCTCTCCGAGGGCGGGGCTTCTAGTGTCCTCCTGCCCTCCTCGGGCTGCCAGGAGGAGGAGGATGACGAAGGGAAGGTGGAGGAGGAAGAGGAGGGCGGCTCCAGAGCGGAGGCAGAGGTTGAGGAGGCCTGGTTGGTCCGCTCCCAACGCTGGGAGTCGTGGTTGAAGGTCAGCAGGTTGTGGCAGGCCCGGCAGCGGTTCAGGTGGCCCCTGGAGGCCGGGGGGGGGGCACTGTTCTCCAGGTTGTGGGGGACGGGGGGAGGAGGGAGAGGAGGCTGGTAGTGGATGATTGTGGGCGAGGAGGTGGAGGAAGAGGAGGAAGGCCCAGGCCTTTCTGGGTCCATGTTGTTGTTCAACAGCTCTGGGCTCTGCTCCGGCCCCCCCTCGCCCATGCTGCCCCCCCCCAGTGGGGGCTCCAGGTCCTGCATGCGGTCAAACTCCATGAAGTAGCGGCTCAGGTTGCACTGCAGCACATTGCGGAAGGAGGCCGTGTTGCCACGGGAGCCGTCCCAGAAGGGGTGGTGCCCGCTGCTGGTGCCGGCGGCATCCCGCCCCCCGGGGTCTCCCTGCTGGGGGGGGAAACCCCGCCCCTCGGATGCGGAGGTGTAGACAGGGGAGTGGGAGGAGCCGTCCTGCTGACGCAGCACCGACAGCAGGCTGATGGAGGAGGAGGAAGTCCTGGGGGGCAGCATTCCAGGGCCGACCCCCCCCTCCCTCATACTCAGCAGGTTGCGGGTCCAGTCGGGTCCTGGTCTGGGGGCAGCGTGCGCCTCCCCGCTGCTGGGCGCGGGGGGGTTAAGGGAGGCGCCGGCGCTGTAGTAGACGGAGGTGAAGGCCGAGGGGCGCTCTGACGGCTGCCTGGGCTCCGTGCGCGCCGAGGAGAAGGTGGAGGGCGGGGGGGCGTCGTGGGGGGGGGCGTCGGGCTGGGGGGCGTCGGCACTGCGTCCTGCAGCGCAGCGGCTGCACAGGCACACCATGCCCAGGTGCTGGGTGCATCCCAGGAAGGGGGGGGCGCGCTCAGCGCCAGTGTACTGGGCCAGGGGCACGCCGGGAGGCTCTCCCACGCCCCCCCCTTCCCCCGGAGGTCGCGGCTGCTCAACCCCCGGCGGGGCCCCCGGCGAGCGGGACGACAGGATGTGGAGGAAGTTGTGCAGGATGGGGGTGCGGCGCACCGGCTGGGAGGGCAGGAAGGAGCGCTGACGGAAATGAGGCATCTCCACGCTGTCCATGGGAACCTCCGAGTCCTCCTCGCTCTGAAAGACAGCGCCGCTGTGAGGCCGCCGGGGCACAAGGCCAAAGGTCAAAGGTCAAGAGCTCTCACCTGCTGGTTGGACGGGTTCACGGTGGCCGTCAGCAGGTTGTGACCAAGAGGGTCGAACCTGACCAACCTGGAAGGGGGGGGGGGGACACGGGGTTCAGTTTGTGGTCACACTTCTTATTGCTAAACATTATTCAACAGAACCGCCCCCCGACCCACCGGACTCTCTCGGTGTCGCTGGCGGTCTTCACCACGGCGAAGGGCTCGGGGCGGCTCCAGTCCCAGAAGTGGAGCTCGTTGTTGGTGGCGATGAGGAGCAGCTGGGCCGTGGGGTGGAAGGCCAGCGAGGCGATGGCCACGTTGCTCTCTGTGAACCAGTTCTCGCTGCCGCCCTGGGGGGCCACAGGAGAACCCGTTAGAACCGCTCACAACACCAGAATAGAACAGTATTATTTTAGCCCCTGGTTGCCTGTAGCAAATGTTTTCTGCAGATGGAGCAGGTCGTTGGTTCATTTACGACTTGTTTGTTCACCCCTCCACTATGAGGACGCCATCATCGCGTCCTCATAGTCCGCCCATGGCGGGTTGTATCAGTGGTTCATATTTACAGATTGATTCCGACAAAAACTCTTCAAACGGATTCATTCACTTGTCAAAAACTCTTCGTATTAAAAATGGCGGCAGTTTACAGGGGGCAAAATAGTATTTGTATGTCTCCTATCGTGGTTCAGCCCACACATAAAAAATAAAACCAACAACTTCCACACACAAAGACGTCACTCTGTGGTTCGTCTTCAACAAACCAGGTGACTCCACCTGGTGGTCTGGAGGTGAAATGCTTTATGCTGTGAGACTCCTGAAAGGATGTAGCGAGCAGACCAATCACAGCTGGGCTTTATGAGGCTTTGATGCTAGTCTAGAAGGAGTGAAAAGCACCTAAGGGGCTCTCTGAAAACACAGAACCGTAAACTAGAGGCCAAAATGTCACCAATAGTATTGTTTACTAAAATATAAAACCAGAAAAAGGTGAATAAACAACAGGACACCGCTGAGTACTCACATGCAGGTCCCAGATCCGGACCTCCCCGTCCAGGCAGCCAGATGCCACCAGGCCTGGGATGGTGGGGTGAAAGGTCACGCACCAGGGGGTCCTCCGGTGGCCCACCAGGGAGTGCAGGCACTTTCCGGTCTTCACCTCCGTTATGTAAATGTTGTGGTTGACGTGGGTGGAGGCCATCAGGGTTCTGTGAGAGGGGGAGGAGTTAGAGGAACCCACTCACATATAGAAACGGGTTCTGTGGTCTGGGTCTCACCTGTCGGGGCTGAAGGCCAACAGGAAGGTGGAGCGGGGGCTGTCAGGCAGCTCCACTTTCTGTGAGGGACATCATCAGGAGAAAGAACACAAGGAGCCATTAAGACTAGAATAAATACCCAGAATGCTCTCTGCTGCCTCTCCCCTCTTACCTGACTCTGCCACTTCATCCAGCGGATCTTCTCCTCCACCAGCAGCTGCAGGAGCCTCTGGGAGCCGAAGGTCTGGGAGCCTCGCTCCCGGCTCAACAGGATGCGCACCGAGTTCCTCTGACGGGACGCCATGGCGCTACGGCCCGCCTCGGCTGATTGGCTGGTCACTCCGTTTGTTGCCAGCCAATTTCGATACAGGGTCTAGGCTTGGGTGGAGGGGGGTGGGGGGAGGAGATGATCAGCGTTAACGCTCTTTTATTCAAACTAACTCCACATCTACAGCATTCAAACCAGCATCATGGTCAGTTGATCCGCTCTCCCACAGACCCTGAACACACCACGCGTCACCAACGCGTCAGAGTACAAAACAAAGCAGATTCAATATTCTTTGAGCATAAGGAGGAGCTTTCCTTAACAAAGGAATAAAATGGACATTTTCATCTTAACCGCTACCAGACAGTGTGGTAGATAAAAGCTATTTGTAACCACTGGAAAACAAAAGTGTCTTATCAGCCAAGTGCTACAGGCCTCAAGTACTACGAGCCTCAAGTACTACGAGCCTCAAGTACTACGAGCCTCAAGTACTACGAGCCTGAAGTACTACGAGCCTGAAGTACTACGAGCCTGAAGTACTACGAGCCTGAAGTACTACGAGCCTGAAGTACTACGAGCCTGAAGTACTACGAGCCTGAAGTACTGAAGCTGTTGCTCTCAGCATGAAGGACACGTGACCTGTGGAAGGTGGTTCTCTCTCGGCCATGTTGTTCAGAAGAAGAGAGGTTCTTCATCATAATGACCCTGTGGGTTTGAGGAATGGATAAAAGAGTGAACCTACAACAGCTCCTCTTATCCGGGTGGTACTAAAACCCTCTTGGACTGCTTCATTTGGTTAATGTGGTCTTTGAGTAACTGACCGACCTGCATCACTAAAAGGGATTTGGTTTCTTTGAGATTCAAAGGAAATCCACAGTCTTCACGGCCTCTCTGTGCTGGACCACTTTCCCTCCTGTGTGTGTGTATTTTATTAAAAATAAAATACACACACATATATATATATATATATATATATTATTTAAGATCTGGTGGAACTCATTTTCCTCACGAGTCTCATCATTAGTAGATCGGGTCCCCCGGTCTGTCATTTAATCCCAGGGTAGATACACATGTTCTGTGGAGGCCTCAGAGTGTTAGAGAACATCATGTAGCTCAGTATGAAGCAGAGGTTACCTTCTAAAGAACATGCCGAGCTTTGTACGTGACATGGAGAACCCAAACTGATGAGTGGCAAGAAGAAAAAGGTAATCAGAAGAAATTCCTTTTGGAGTTTAGCACAAGTCATGTGGGAGAAGGTGGTCTGCTCAGAGGAGACCAGAATGGATCTTCTCTGCCTCGATGCAAAACGCTGTGTGGGGGGGAAACTATGACATCATCACGTATCCATCGGAGACCATAAATCACAACATATAACTGCTCTTCAGGAAGTGACTCATTTGAACGCAATTACCACAGAAATTCAATTCAACAAGGTAATGTTTCCCCCAGCCCCCCCCCCCCCCAAGAAAGTCTACATTTGTCCCATCCTCGCTGTGAAAGACACGTGCGCGCATACACATACGCAGGCTGCAAGTTTTTATATTTATTTATATTTACAGTTTACTTTTAATAGTTACTGTCTCTCTAACTCTTATGAATTTGCCTTGGTAATGAGCAAAAACACTGTTCTTTAACATCATTGTTCGTTTCGGTTATTGGTTTAAGTTTATCAGTCCCATCCCTACTTCTATATTTAAGTCTTTATTAGTTACTGATGTTAGAATCACTTCTCATCCACTTCATGTTCTCACCCTTCAATGCTGTGGGGCATCGCATCATGTGACTTCAGTTTGGTAGAAGATTCAATCATGAACCATATTGATAAACATAAAACAGGAAGTAAAGGTACCCCGAGCGTGTACTACTATACCTCATGTTTGAGGTCACTGCTGCCCCTCGTCCTTATGACATCATCAGATCATGACATCATCAGAAGCCAGTCTTTTAGTTTGACTGCTGCTGGTGGACACATCCTAGGCAGCCCAGATATATCATGAGCAACGTCCTCCTCCTCATCATGACCATAATCTTCACTATCCTCAGGATCATAATCATCATCACAGTATTTTCCCAACCATTATATCAAGGAGGCGCCCCCGCCCCGTCAAACTGTGGCGTACCAATCCTTCTTATGAGCGTCATCCTCCTCCTCCTCCTCATCATCATGATCATCAGTCATTTGATGTTATTTTTGTCCTCATACATTTGCTGTCTTTGGTTTTCCAGCGGAGGATACATTTAATAGCTTTGGTTTTCCCACTTACAAAGCACTTCAACTGTGAGCGACCGAATCTCAAACTAATCCAGAAAATCCAGATTTTGCAGTTTATTGCATGACATAAGTATTTGATCACCTAGCGACCAGTAAGAATTCAGGCTCCCACAGACCTGTTAGCTGGTCTTTAGGAAGCCCTTCTGTTCTCCACTCAATACCTGTATTAATTGCACATGTTTGAACGTGTTACCTGTATAAAAGACACCTGTCCACACACTCAATCAAACGGACTCCAACCTCTCCGCAATGGCTAACACCAGAGAGCTGTGTAAGGACATCAGGGATATATATATAGGGAAATACATACATACAATTACAACTAAACCATATTTCAGTTTATCTCCATTAGAATAAAGTAATCCCACACGATTCAGAACATTGATAGTATTAACACCCAAATAGCTCAAACTGGTTAACTAACGTTGAAAAACTCATTAAGACATTTAATAATAATTGCTCACAACCTGCGCTTTAATTGACTATTTACAGAGAAGTGTGGAAGTCCGACGTGATTCTTTAACCATAAAACCAAACACAGCAGAACAAACACAGCTAGCTTCCTCACTCTAGACAAACGGGTACCAATGGGAGTTAGCTATACGGTTAGCACTGAGGCTAACGTGCCACACGGCTACAGGGGGGTTTAACTATTAACGCGCCCATCACAGGGCATGCTATTGGGTTTTAGCTCCGCCTTTAAACCCGCTTTCTGACGCTGCTAACCAAGGAGCTACATTAGCTCCATCCGAATATAACGTTGGTTGCCCAGCTGAATATCTTTACATAGGACGTACTCGAGGTTTAATAAGGTTGATATTAACTGAAGAGCATGTGCTAATTAGTACCGCTTGATTTCACCAATAGTGAGATTACATACTGAGTGAAAACAAACTGTGCGGGCCTACCTTCCTTTATCGACCCGCTTCCCGGCTCAGCCATCATCGGCGGTGCTAAGAGGCTAACGGTAGCTACGCTAGCTACTTAGCTAGCTCGGCCCAGAACGGAATATGTGGCCGCCGCAAAAAACAATTTGTCCGCTGCGAACATCGGTGATTATTGGTTATTGTAACGAACGGTGTCCACTGCTATCATTTGACATCATTTTTAGTATCTTAGGGAGAAATAAATGTCGTCTAAGGCATCGCTCTGATGTTTAACTAGCTGCCCGATGCGAAACCGCTAACGTTACTGCGTAACTAGCTAGCTGCTAGGAGCTAGCTCCCCCCCACAAACACTCACACACACACACACACACACACACAGGGTTACGAATAGAGCGACGATTACAACAAATCGAACGCAACACATTCAACAATTATATTATTTAGTATTTTGATCACATGGTCTAAACCAGGCATGAAACAAAATACATATTTCTTTTGATGTGTTGTATGTCGAATGTATTTTATAAACTGATACATTTACATCTATTGGGTTGGAAACGCCATCACTTGTAGCAGCGGGAGGCTGATCTGTTATCGACTAGAAACCCTGGATGCAGTGCACAATCTGGGTCAATGTCTTTAATTTCGGTAAATAAACAAGAATTAGGTTAAATCACTTATTCCCGTTATTCAGTAATAGTGATTTATAACAAAGCATTACGTTAGGTTTGGTTTATTGACCAGGTATTAATAAACAAATCAGGAAATTTAACAATAGAAAATGTTAAGTGTATGTCAGATGGACCTCTGGTCGGTAGAAGATGTGAAACTAAGTACATTTACTAAATTACTTATTTATATATTGTGACCAAGTACATTAACATTATTCAGGTACTTGTACTTCTTAAGTGTTTCTATATATTTTTACTTTATGACGTAGTTTTTGAAAAGAGAAATTCATAACTCCTCACATTCCAACAACTATGACATCATGCAGTTTGCTGCTATCTGTGGATTGTTGTGATGCACTCTGGGTAATGTAGAAAATGACAGAGGGGACGAGAAAATTGAACAAACATTTAATAAACATCAGCTGACTCAAGATCAGAGCAATGATGTCATCTCTATACTCAGACACACACAAATAGAGGTATTTATGTAAACAGAGCTCTTCTTCTACTGTCCAATACCAGGTGGGAAACGAGAGGCAGAATGTTGTCATGGAGACGCACACACAGTCAGAAGTTCTCCTTGTAGAAGTTGAAGTTGAAATGTTCACACTCGGCCTTGATGACTTTAGCCAGAGCCGTGGAGCCGCAGTAGAACACATGGACCTTCCCTTTGTTCTCTTGAGACACCTTCTGGAACACCTGGACACACAGGGCACCTGTCTCACTGCACGCACCTGTCTCACTGCACGCACCTGTCTCACTGCACGCACCTGTCTCACTGCAAGCACCTGTCTCACTGCACGCACCTGTCTCACTGCACACACCTGTCTCACTGTACGCACCTGTCTCACTGCGAGCACCTGTCTCACTGCAAGCACCTGTCTCACTGCACGCACCTGTCTCACTGCACACACCTGTCTCACTGTACGCACCTGTCTCACTGCGAGCACCTGTCTCACTGCACGCACCTGTCTCACTGCACGCACCTGTCTCACTGCAAGCACCTGTCTCACTGCACGCACCTGTCTCACTGCACACACCTGTCTCACTGCACGCACCTGTCTCACTGCACACACCTGTCTCACTGTACGCACCTGTCTCACTGCGAGCACCTGTCTCACTGCAAGCACCTGTCTCACTGCACGCACCTGTCTGCGGAGGCCTCGACACGGTAGTACGTGTACAGTACATATTTATAATAATTATATTATAACACCTTGGCTCGACTTACTAGAATTTACATTGTTAATTGGTAACTTAAATTATGTAAAACAATCTGTTAGACACAAATAAATAAAACTTGAGTTAAGGGCAAGTGTAAGTTTAATTAATTTTATTTTGTAAATGATGCGTCTATAATATGGACACATCTGCTTTTACCAGTGAGGAGACATAACCCCTCCACATAGTCCGCTTGTACCTGTGACCTGCTCCTTTCAGTCATATATACAAATACTTGGATATATTATCTCTGTTTCCGCACCTTGCCCCACTCGGGACGTCCCGGTTGGGTTCTGGTCCGGAGCCCCGTGATGGAGTCCCTCTCCTCCTTCTTGGCCAGCAGATCCAGCGCCATCTGCAGGCCGATGGCCTTCATGTCGTTCTTACTGAGCGCTGACGTCATGTACATGTGCATCTCAAGGAAGCGGCCTGCAGGAGGATTAATACAGGAAGTGATGAGGTTCTGATCAGCTGTTCACATCTTTCATCAGTTTATTCAATCACTTAAGTTACGTAACGTTGATAACCAATGTCGTGTTTTAAAAAGACGTGAGAACAACGATGGAGGGACACGGTGTGGAGCACTGAACATCTATTGATAACATCTGCATGTCGTGTGGATGAAGTTCTCTCACCTTCCGGCTCCTCGTCAGCCTGGTCCATCTCCAGCTTAGTCAGTAAACTAACAAACCACTCAAAGGACTTCTGGTCCCTGTTGATCCAGATGAAGTCCACCTGCAGGGGGTCCAGAACAGACTGAGGTCTACAACTACGCTTCACCTCCCCCCAGATCTCCTGTGTGGAGGAGCCTTACCTTACGGAGCTTCATCTCACTGTCCTTTATGTTCTCACACCAGGAGTAGCTGCAGCTGGGACAGTTCTGCTTCCTCATGCGATACCTGCGGAGACACCGACACACCTCATCAAGGGTCCACCCCCCCAGACCTGTGGACCAGAACCAGAGGGCCGTAGCATCTCTGGACCAGAACCTCACCGGTACATGATGCTCTGCAGGATGGAGGCGAATGGCGTGATGCCGATACCGGCGCCGATCAGTACCGCATGCTCCGAGGCGAAGATCTGTCTGGTGGGGGTCCCATAGGGACCGTCCACGTAGCACTGACACACAACACACAGCACACAGCATTCCTGTCACGATGTTCTGGTGATGTTCATGAATGAGGAACCGTCCTCAAAGCCCTTAAACGCTCATCCACACCCTGATGACCTCAGCTACCACACACACATATATACAGTATATATATATATATACAATAATGTTACTATGTACAAGTATAATGTATTATTTAATGAGCCAGTAATGGTGTACTTGTGCAGTGATTTTGTATATGTATATTGTATAAGTATACATATTTTATCTTTATATCTACATAGATAGGTATCTATGATATATGTAAAGTTGATTTAGTGGTGATTTTAATATAAAATATAAACATTACATATCAATGTGATGCTGGGATGTGATGTTTACTCACTTTGATGTTACACAATCTGTGATTTTCCCCAAACTTGGCTAAAACCTGAAGATTTAAAAAAGGATGAACAATAATAATAATAATAAATACTGATGATGGTAATAATAATGACCATAAATCATAATAATGAAGGGATCTCTGTGACACACTGCACAGCATGGACCTCTTTGGGTGGAGGAGCTTCTCCTCTCTCTGCCGGCTCCGGACCATCTGCTGGAGGCTCCGTCGGGCCCTGAGATCCAGACTTTGGGGGGGCTGGGATCCGGACTGGGACCTGGACCCCGTCGGACCGGGACCCGTTGTGACGGTACATCATGAGCTCCACTGCGTCGTCCTCATTAGACGCCACGGCTCCCTCACAGCTAGTGAAGCTGAAAAACTCGTCCTGTGAGGACACCAGACACAACTGTGTGAGTGTGTGTGTGTGTGTGTGTGTGTGTGAGTGTGTGTGTGTTGGGGGAGGGGGACCTGGTTCTTCAGCATCTGTCTCCGGGTCCTCAGGCTGGCTGTCAGTCTCTTGGTTCTGACCTGGTCCTGGTTCTGGTTCTCTGGGGTCCTGAAGTACTCGTACAGACGGTTTGTCCACTGACCCATCGAGCGGATGTGAAGCCACAGGCTCTCTGCAGGTCAAAGGTCACAGCAGGAAACTACTTCGCAAAAGAACCTATTTATATACTGTTGTATATAAAGAGGCGTACACAAATATATATGTGTATATATATATATATATATATATGTGTATGAGTGTATGTTTATACTATACAAGTTTCAGTGTATATACACATTTATATAAATACATGTGTATATACAGGTATATAGTGAATGTGTGTATACATACACTTACTGTATAAATATATAGTTTATATATATATAGTTGTATATACGTGTGTACCTGACTGCTCCGGAGCGCTGCTGATGGTGAACGGGTGCCACTCGTACTTAGCGATAGTCGGGATATTGATGTAAACGTAATCTCCAGGTTTGAACTGGAAGAACTGAGGACGTCTGATAACCAGGTGAGTCACCTGACACACAGAGAGACACCAGGTGAGTCACCTGACACACAGAGAGACACCAGGTGAGTCACATGACACACAGAGAGACACCAGGCGAGTCACATGACACACAGAAAGACACCAGGTGAGTCACCTGACACACAGAGAGACACCAGGTGAGTCACATGACACACAGAGAGACACCAGGTGAGTCACATGACACACAGAGAGACACCAGGTGAGTCACATGACACACAGAGAGACACCAGGTGAGTCACAGAAAGACACCAGGCGAGTCACATGACACACAGAGAGACACCAGGCGAGTCACATGACACACAGAGAGACACCAGGCGAGTCACATGACACACAGAGAGACACCAGGTGAGTCACATGACACACAGAGAGACACCAGGTGAGTCACATGACACACAGAGAGACACCAGGTGAGTCATATGACACACAGAGAGACACCAGGTGAGTCACATGACACACAGAGAGACACCAGGTGAGTCACATGACACACAGAGAGACACCAGGTGAGTCACATGACACACAGAGAGACACCAGGTGAGTCACATGACACACAGAGAGACACCAGGTGAGTCACCTGACACACAGAGAGACACCAGGTGAGTCACCTGACACACAGAGAGACACCAGGTGAGTCACATGATACACAGAGAGACACCAGGTGAGTCACCTGACACACAGAGAGACACCAGGTGAGTCACATGACACACAGAGAGACACCAGGTGAGTCACATGACACACAGAGAGACACCAGGTGAGTCACATGACACACAGAGAGACACCAGGTGAGTCACATGACACACAGAGAGACACCAGGTGAGTCACATGACACACAGAGAGACACCAGGTGAGTCACATGATACACAGAGAGACACCAGGTGAGTCACATGACACACAGAGAGACTCCAGGTGAGTCACATGACACACAGAGAGACACCAGGTGAGTCACATGACACACAGAGAGACACCAGGTGAGTCACCTGACACACAGAGAGACACCAGGTGAGTCACCTGACACACAGAGAGACACCAGGTGAGTCACATGATACACAGAGAGACACCAGGTGAGTCACCTGACACACAGAGAGACACCAGGTGAGTCACCTGACACACAGAGAGACACCAGGTGAGTCACATGACACACAGAGAGACACCAGGCGAGTCACATGACACACATAGAGACACCAGGCGAGTCACATGACACACAGAGAGACACCAGGCGAGTCACATGACACACAGAGAGACACCAGGTGAGTCACCTGACACACAGAGAGACACCAGGTGAGTCACATGACACACAGAGAGACACCAGGTGAGTCACATGACACACAGAGAGACACCAGGTGAGTCACATGACACACAGAGAGACACCAGGTGAGTCACCTGACACACAGAGAGACACCAGGTGAGTCACATGATACACAGAGAGACACCAGGTGAGTCACCTGACACACAGAGAGACACCAGGTGAGTCACCTGACACACAGAGAGACACCAGGTGAGTCACATGACACACAGAGAGACACCAGGCGAGTCACATGACACACAGAAAGACACCAGGTGAGTCACCTGACACACAGAGAGACACCAGGTGAGTCACATGACACACAGAGAGACACCAGGTGAGTCACATGACACACAGAGAGACACCAGGTGAGTCACATGACACACAGAGAGACACCAGGTGAGTCACAGAAAGACACCAGGCGAGTCACATGACACACAGAGAGACACCAGGCGAGTCACATGACACACAGAGAGACACCAGGCGAGTCACATGACACACAGAGAGACACCAGGTGAGTCACATGACACACAGAGAGACACCAGGTGAGTCACATGACACACAGAGAGACACCAGGTGAGTCATATGACACACAGAGAGACACCAGGTGAGTCACATGACACACAGAGAGACACCAGGTGAGTCACATGACACACAGAGAGACACCAGGTGAGTCACATGACACACAGAGAGACACCAGGTGAGTCACATGACACACAGAGAGACACCAGGTGAGTCACCTGACACACAGAGAGACACCAGGTGAGTCACCTGACACACAGAGAGACACCAGGTGAGTCACATGACACACAGAGAGACACCAGGTGAGTCATATGACACACAGAGAGACACCAGGTGAGTCACATGACACACAGAGAGACACCAGGTGAGTCACATGACACACAGAGAGACACCAGGTGAGTCACATGACACACAGAGAGACACCAGGTGAGTCACATGACACACAGAGAGACACCAGGTGAGTCACCTGACACACAGAGAGACACCAGGTGAGTCACCTGACACACAGAGAGACACCAGGTGAGTCACATGATACACAGAGAGACACCAGGTGAGTCACCTGACACACAGAGAGACACCAGGTGAGTCACATGACACACAGAGAGACACCAGGTGAGTCACATGACACACAGAGAGACACCAGGTGAGTCACATGACACACAGAGAGACACCAGGTGAGTCACATGACACACAGAGAGACACCAGGTGAGTCACATGACACACAGAGAGACACCAGGTGAGTCACATGATACACAGAGAGACACCAGGTGAGTCACATGACACACAGAGAGACTCCAGGTGAGTCACATGACACACAGAGAGACACCAGGTGAGTCACATGACACACAGAGAGACACCAGGTGAGTCACCTGACACACAGAGAGACACCAGGTGAGTCACCTGACACACAGAGAGACACCAGGTGAGTCACATGATACACAGAGAGACACCAGGTGAGTCACCTGACACACAGAGAGACACCAGGTGAGTCACCTGACACACAGAGAGACACCAGGTGAGTCACATGACACACAGAGAGACACCAGGCGAGTCACATGACACACATAGAGACACCAGGCGAGTCACATGACACACAGAGAGACACCAGGCGAGTCACATGACACACAGAGAGACACCAGGTGAGTCACCTGACACACAGAGAGACACCAGGTGAGTCACATGACACACAGAGAGACACCAGGTGAGTCACATGACACACAGAGAGACACCAGGTGAGTCACATGACACACAGAGAGACACCAGGTGAGTCACCTGACACACAGAGAGACACCAGGTGAGTCACATGATACACAGAGAGACACCAGGTGAGTCACCTGACACACAGAGAGACACCAGGTGAGTCACCTGACACACAGAGAGACACCAGGTGAGTCACATGACACACAGAGAGACACCAGGCGAGTCACATGACACACAGAAAGACACCAGGTGAGTCACCTGACACACAGAGAGACACCAGGTGAGTCACATGACACACAGAGAGACACCAGGTGAGTCACATGACACACAGAGAGACACCAGGT
Organism: Pungitius pungitius; assembly: GCF_949316345.1. Classification (NCBI taxonomy): domain Eukaryota; kingdom Metazoa; phylum Chordata; class Actinopteri; order Perciformes; family Gasterosteidae; genus Pungitius; species Pungitius pungitius. The sequence continues at coordinate 22,360,730 of NC_084905.1, forward strand.
GAGTCACATGACACACAGAGAGACACCAGGTGAGTCACAGAAAGACACCAGGCGAGTCACATGACACACAGAGAGACACCAGGCGAGTCACATGACACACAGAGAGACACCAGGCGAGTCACATGACACACAGAGAGACACCAGGTGAGTCACATGACACACAGAGAGACACCAGGTGAGTCACATGACACACAGAGAGACACCAGGTGAGTCATATGACACACAGAGAGACACCAGGTGAGTCACATGACACACAGAGAGACACCAGGTGAGTCACATGACACACAGAGAGACACCAGGTGAGTCACATGACACACAGAGAGACACCAGGTGAGTCACATGACACACAGAGAGACACCAGGTGAGTCACCTGACACACAGAGAGACACCAGGTGAGTCACCTGACACACAGAGAGACACCAGGTGAGTCACATGATACACAGAGAGACACCAGGTGAGTCACCTGACACACAGAGAGACACCAGGTGAGTCACATGACACACAGAGAGACACCAGGTGAGTCACATGACACACAGAGAGACACCAGGTGAGTCACATGACACACAGAGAGACACCAGGTGAGTCACATGACACACGGAGAGACACCAGGCTTCCTCACATGACCTGGATCCATAAAATGCCTATAAATTACGAGATCACTTAAAGACACCGCGTATCAAACAAAGCACGGCCGCGCGCACGAATAAGTAAAATTAAATAAAGACGTAACTGAAACATTAAAGAATATTGACAGCTGACGCTGAAAACCGAAATAATGGCAGAAGGAACCGAACGGGGAGTCACGGAAGCCGGTATGAGTGAGACGGATACGGCACAACAAAATAAAGCGTTTAAATCATTGAGCGCCACACGTAGAGGAAAACTCTCCCACTGTACTCGGAAAATGAATGAAATAAAATTAATGATGAAAGAAGGTGCCGATGTTCATAATGTTAATGAAAGTGCAAATGAATTTATAAGATTGCTGGAGGAATTTAAATTGTGTCATGAATCTGTTCAGATTCTGCTGCCTGAGGAAGCAAGAAGGAATGAAAGTTTGGACTGGTATGATCCAAAAATTGCAGATTATGACGTTTTCCTGACTGATGTGGATCAATGGAAAAGGGCTCAGCCCGACCCACATTCTCTGCTGGATGTTGGAGACAGTGTCTCACAGACTGGCTCACGACGCTCCAGAGGTTCCAATTCTTCATCTATGGTTTCAGCACGCATGAAGATAGCTGCAGACAAAGCTGCTCTGCAGGCCAGAGCTAAAGCTCTGAAAAGGAAACACGAACTGGAAAAGGAAAAGCTTGAGCTGGGGTTAAAAATGGAATCCCTGGATCTGGAGGCAGATATTGCTGCAGCTGATGCAAGGTTAAAGGCTCTAGAAGAATTCGAAAGTGACGACGCATCAGAATCCGGAAAAGAAATGGAAGAACAGATAGAGGCATCTGACAAAAGAGGAGATCTAACACAAATGGAGTCTGCACGGATAGGAACCATACCGAAAAGATCCTTACAAGGAATAATGCATACTCTGAATCCAACATTGACTGGAATCTCAAAAGGACCTGAGCAACCACCAAGGGTGACAGCAAACCCTCACACACACAGAGCTGTGGTTTCTGACCGACCACACAGAAGAGGCGAAGCCACACCCAGAAGTGAAACACCTCAGAGCATAGATCTCACAAACATTCTACAAAGACAGACAGACTTGACAGATTTGCTAGTGATACAGCAGAAAGAGTCTAAACTCCCCCAAAGAGAGGTGCCGACGTTCGACGGCAATCCTCTCACCTTTAGATCATTTATGAAGGCTTTTAAGCACAACATCGAGGATAAAACCAACAGTAATGAGGACCGACTGTACTTTCTGGAACAATATACTGTTGGACAGCCAAAGGAGCTAGTTCAAAGCTGCTTTCACATGAACGCCAGGACTGGCTATGAGGAAGCAAAGCGCCTGCTTAAATATCACTTTGGTGATGATTTCAAAGTAATTTCTGCATATATCGAAAAGGCCTTAAACTGGAACCAAATACGTACAGATGATGGAAAGGCACTTCATAGCTACGCCCTCTATCTAAAAGGCTGTGGTAATGCAGTTCAGAACCTCTCATACATGTCAGAGTTGGACTCACCATCTAACATGAAAAGACTTGTTTTCAAACTCCCATTTAAACTCCGAGAGACATGGCGGTCTACTGTGTGTGACATCACGGAAAGAACACACCAGAGACCTACATTTAATGACCTTGTCCTCTTTCTGGAAAGGCAGGTCAGAATCATCCAAGATCCCGTCTTCGGGGATATCCAAGACCCTACCGGAAGCATAAACAGCAGAACATTCAAAGGAGACCAACAGTATACAAGACCTAGCAGCAAGAAAAGCTTTGCTACAACTGTCATGCCCAAAACAGAAACCCACATGAACACTAATGCACAGGAGAGGCCGGAGAGGCCAGAGGGCATCCGTAAACCAATGGACGCCTTCATCAAACCTTGTGCCTTCTGTAACGGAGATCATGTGATGGAAACATGTGAAATAATAACAAAGATTCCCCACAAAGAGAAAGTTGAGCTACTGAAGAAAAATGGACTCTGCTTTGCCTGCCTGGTCAAAGGTCATATGAGTAAAGAATGCAAGAAACGTCTCACATGTCGTTCCTGTGAGAAAAAACACCCCACTGTGTTACATATAGATAACTTTACTCCAGGAGACAATAGGCCGGTAGCTAAGTGGGATTCAGACACCAGGAGCAAGTGGATGGCTAAGGTTTCTTCTGCAGCACAAATTGCTATGGTGTCATCAACAGCACAAAAGTGGGGCAGAACCACAGATCATAGATTAGCAGTAGTACCTGTAAAAATAAAGGCACACAAAGGCAGCCGTCTGATAGAGACGTATGCATTCCTAGATCCCGGAAGCACTGCTACCTTTGTCACAGAAAACCTGATGGAACAGTTGTCCGTCAGAGGAAAGAAAACCGAAATATTACTCAGAACGATGGGTCATGAAAAACCTGTGAAAACCCACGTAATAAGAGGACTGGAGGTATGCAGCTTGGAAGGCAACAGCTTCATAGAACTTCCTGAAGCCTTCACACAAAATGCCATCCCTGTCAGTCAAGAAAACATCCCGACAGAAACGGACATAAAGGGAATTCCCTACTTAAATGAGGTCCACATAAAACCCATCAAAGCAGAAGTAGGCCTATTGATCGGTACAAATGTTCCACAGGCTATGGAGCCACTGAGAGTGATCAATAGCCAAGGCAAGGGGCCCTATGCAGTCCTTACATGCCTAGGTTGGACTATAAATGGACCTCTCTGCAGCACTGCACCTATGGATGAGGACGGCCGGCCACGGATAGCATCCAATAGAATATCAGTAGCCAAGCTAGAAGAGCTTCTAAGACACCAATACAACCAAGACTTTTCAGAGTTGGCCTACAATGAAAAACAAGAGCACTCATTTGAAGACAAGAAATTCTTGCATGTGATGAACAGCTCAGTCAAAAGGAAAGATGGCCACTACGAAATACGACTTCCTTTCCGTCAGGATAACATCAGTATGCCAAACAACAGGAAGGTGGCGGAACAAAGAGTATTGAATCTTGCCCGTAGATTCCAGAAAGACGAATCCTTTCGGAAAGACTATAATGGCTTCATGTGTGACGTCCTGAGGAAAGGGCATGCAGAAAGAGTGCCAGAGGAACAACTCTCCCGGAAAGACGGACGACTGTGGTATATTCCTCACCATGGTGTCTACCACAAAAGAAAAAAGACTATCCGGGTGGTGTTCGACTGCACCTCTTCATTCCAAGGAACTTCCTTAAATCGTGAGCTGTTGCCGGGTCCTGACCTTACGAACACACTATTGGGTGTACTCCTCAGATTCCGACAGGAACCAGTGGCAGTGATGGGGGACATTGAAGGAATGTTCCATCAAGTAAGAATACCAAAGCATGATGTGGACTTCCTCAGATTCCTGTGGTGGCCAGATGGCGACACCAACCAACCGCTAGCAGAATACCGGATGACTGTGCATCTCTTCGGAGCAGTCTCATCACCGAGCTGTGCCAATTTTGCACTGAAGCGGACAGCTGATGACAACGAAGGAAAGTGTAGCACTGATGCTCTAAACACCATTCGCCAAAACTTTTACGTAGACGACTGTCTGAAATCTGTCCCAAACGAGAGCCAAGCCATCCGTCTGGTGAAAGAGCTTCGATCAGTCTGCACCACAGGTGGATTTAAACTCACCAAATGGACCAGTAACAGTCGTGCAGTCCTTGCCTCTGTTCCAGTGGAGGAGAGAGCAAAGGCAGTCAAAGATCTAGACCTCGACAAAGACAAATTGCCCATCGAAAGGGCCCTCGGCATGCGATGGGACATTGAGTCAGACACTTTCTTCTTTTCAATCACCCCAAAACAACCATCAGTAACACGCAGAAGCATTCTATCGGTGTTGAACTCTGTATACGACCCCCTAGGTTTCATAGCGCCAGTCATGCTGACAGGAAGAGGAATACTGCAGGACCTGTGCAAGCTAAATTGTGGATGGGATGAAACGATACCAACTGCTTACACAGAGAGATGGACGGAATGGCTAAAAGATCTTAACCTGATTTCCAACCTAAGAATCAGGAGATGCCTTAAGCCACAAGATTCCGAGGTTGTTAGAGCACAGATGCACCACTTCTGCGACGCAAGTGAGCGAGGTTACGGGACAGTCAGCTACTTGAAACACGGCAGTAAAGTTGGACTACCTCACATAATGTTTTTGATTGGGAAATCAAGAGTTGCACCCTTAAAGGTGGTGACAATTCCACGTCTAGAGCTTGCTAGTGCAGTTCTCGCTGCTAGGATGGACAGGATGCTGAGGAGAGAGCTCGAGTTAATCCTCGAGGACTCAGTCTTTTGGACCGACAGTACCGCTGTCTTAAAATACATCCAAAATGACGCCAGAAGGTTTCAAACCTATGTAGCCAACCGAGTGTCCACTATTCGGGATCTGACACACAAATTCCAATGGCGCCACATAAAGACAGAACTCAACCCCGCAGATATGGCATCAAGAGGAATAAAAACAGAGAAGTTCATTCAAGAAGGACATTGGCTGAGTGGTCCAAATTTCCTGATGCAACCGGAAACTGACTGGCCAGTGATTCAAGTACCACCCATGCTGTATGACAGTGACCCGGAGGTCAAGAAGGTGGCCATGGCTTTCACTACAAGTATACTGCAAAATGAAAGGCCACTGACTCGTTTTATTGAGCACTTCTCATCATGGAACAAATTGATCCGATCATCAGCCTGGATCTTAAAAATCAAAGAAGCTCTGAGACGAAAGAAAATGACTAACACGTACGGAACCAGGTCGCAGCTGTCCGTGGAGGATTTAGCCAAGGCAGAGCAATCACTTGTGTCTTATGTCCAACAACAATCCTTCAAAGATGAGGTGACCTCTCTACAAAGGGGCTTACCAATAAAGACAAACAGTAGGATCTATAGACTAGATCCCATCCTCCAACATGGAATCCTGAGAGTCGGAGGCAGACTAAGTAAGCTGGCAATGCCAGAGGAAACCAAACATCCTGCTATTCTACCCAAGGACAACCACCTGTCAAAGCTACTACTACATCACACTCACACCTCGATGGCTCATTGTGGAAGAAATCAACTTATCGCAAAACTCAGGACAAAATACTGGATTCTAAGAGTAAATTCGGCTGCAAGAAAGATAACAAGGGACTGTGTACTTTGCAGGAGATGGCATGGCACAGCAATGACACAAAAAATGTCCGACCTACCGCTACACAGGATAACACCTGATTTGCCGCCCTTCACCCATACAGGACTAGACTACTTCGGGCCCATAGAAGTCAAGCGCGGCCGCAGCAAACTAAAACGGTACGGAGCCTTGTTTACGTGCCTAGCAAGCAGAGCTGTACATCTGGAGATGGCCTACTCAATGGATACAGACTCATGCATTTCTGCACTGCGAAGATTCATCTGCAGACGAGGCCAAGTGAAAGAAATTGTTTCCGATAACGGCACTAATTTTGTCGGGACTGAACGAGAGCTTCGAGAAGCACTTACACACCTTGACCTCAGCAAGATCCAGCATTCGATGCACGCTGAAGGTATCAAATGGACATTCAACCCACCATATGGTGCCCATCATGGAGGCGTATGGGAACGACTCATCCGGATAATAAAAAAGAACCTCTACTCCATCACAAGAGAACAGATCCTGGATGACGAGAGTCTCCAAACAGCTCTATGTGAAGTAGAGGCAATCATGAATGACCGGCCCATCACAGTCTTATCCCAAGATGCAAAAGATCCAGAACCTCTGACACCCAACCACCTGCTTCAAATGAAGCGAATGCCGACTCTTCCACCTGGACTCTTCGACAAAAGTGATACCTATTCCAGACGAAGATGGAAGCAGACTCAGTATATAGCGGATCTTTTCTGGAAACGCTGGATACGAGAGTACCTCCCATTGCTACAGGAGAGACAGAAATGGAATAAGATCAAAAGGAACCTAAAGCATGGAGACATAGTGCTGATCATCGATGAAAGCTCACCACGCAACTCCTGGCCTATGGGCCGAATCACGGAAACCTTTCCCGACAAAAGGGGACATGTACGTCGTGTCAAGATCAGGACACAAAATGGCACCTTGGAAAGGCCCATCACGAAGCTGTGCCTTCTACAAGACATGCCCTGATTAGATTTTTTTTTTTTTTCTTCGACCCTTGAGAGAACTCATTTTCCTTTTCTCAAAAAACTTTTCGTTCACATTTTTGGAATTTTTGGAACCCGTTTTCCAAAAAGGACTATCGGAACTAAATGGATTATATTTTTGGCCTTTTTTCTTAATTCTATGAACACGAGACAAAGGACTCTAGAGAATGGTCTTCATTTGTTTAAATGTATGAATTGTCCTATACCGGTCAATTAGGGGCCGGAGTGTAGAAGCCATTCCACTACATTTGTATTGTGCATATGAAACTGCCTTTTCTGTTGATTTATTTGTGATGATTTAATGATGACGTCAGGGGGCGTCGGCTATTTAAATGTCACCTGTGTAAGGCCAGGTGTGTTTTTCTATTTTGAGGGCGGAAGGAGACACTATTTTTTGACCGCATTACGCATTACGCATTACGAGTTGAATTCTCCGTCTATTTATGAGTGTGATTTATGTTGTTTTGACCGAACCATGAATAAAGGAATATCGAAGTGACAATACGAGCCAAATGCGCGTTGATTTTACCGACCGCTCCTACACACAGAGAGACACCAGGTGAGTCACATGATACACAGAGAGACACCAGGTGAGTCACATGACACACAGAGAGACTCCAGGTGAGTCACATGACACACAGAGAGACACCAGGTGAGTCACATGACACACAGAGAGACACCAGGTGAGTCACCTGACACACAGAGAGACACCAGGTGAGTCACCTGACACACAGAGAGACACCAGGTGAGTCACATGATACACAGAGAGACACCAGGTGAGTCACCTGACACACAGAGAGACACCAGGTGAGTCACCTGACACACAGAGAGACACCAGGTGAGTCACATGACACACAGAGAGACACCAGGCGAGTCACATGACACACATAGAGACACCAGGCGAGTCACATGACACACAGAGAGACACCAGGCGAGTCACATGACACACAGAGAGACACCAGGTGAGTCACCTGACACACAGAGAGACACCAGGTGAGTCACATGACACACAGAGAGACACCAGGTGAGTCACATGACACACAGAGAGACACCAGGTGAGTCACATGACACACAGAGAGACACCAGGTGAGTCACCTGACACACAGAGAGACACCAGGTGAGTCACATGATACACAGAGAGACACCAGGTGAGTCACCTGACACACAGAGAGACACCAGGTGAGTCACATGACACACAGAGAGACACCAGGTGAGTCACATGACACACAGAGAGACACCAGGCGAGTCACATGACACACATAGAGACACCAGGTGAGTCACCTGACACACAGAGAGACACCAGGTGAGTCACATGACACACAGAGAGACACCAGGTGAGTCACATGACACACAGAGAGACACCAGGTGAGTCACATGACACACAGAGAGACACCAGGTGAGTCACATGACACACAGAGAGACACCAGGTGAGTCACATGACACACAGAGAGACACCAGGTGAGTCACATGACACACAGAGAGACACCAGGTGAGTCACATGACACACAGAGAGACACCAGGTGAGTCACATGATACACAGAGAGACACCAGGTGAGTCACATGACACACAGAGAGACACCAGGTGAGTCACATGACACACAGAGAGACACCAGGTGAGTCACATGACACACAGAGAGACACCAGGTGAGTCACCTGACACACAGAGAGACACCAGGTGAGTCACCTGACACACAGAGAGACACCAGGTGAGTCACATGATACACAGAGAGACACCAGGTGAGTCACCTGACACACAGAGAGACACCAGGTGAGTCACATGACACACAGAAAGACACCAGGTGAGTCACCTGACACACAGAGAGACACCAGGTGAGTCACATGACACACAGAGAGACACCAGGTGAGTCACATGACACACAGAGAGACACCAGGTGAGTCACATGACACACAGAGAGACACCAGGTGAGTCACATGATACACAGAGAGACACCAGGTGAGTCACATGACACACAGAGAGACACCAGGTGAGTCACATGACACACAGAGAGACACCAGGTGAGTCACATGATACACAGAGAGACACCAGGTGAGTCACCTGACACACAGAGAGACACCAGGTGAGTCACATGATACACAGAGAGACACCAGGTGAGTCACCTGACACACAGAGAGACACCAGGTGAGTCACCTGACACACAGAGAGACACCAGGTGAGTCACATGATACACAGAGAGACACCAGGTGAGTCACCTGACACACAGAGAGACACCAGGTGAGTCACATGACACACAGAGAGACACCAGGTGAGTCACATGACACACAGAGAGACACCAGGTGAGTCACATGACACACAGAGAGACACCAGGTGAGTCACATGACACACAGAGAGACACCAGGTGAGTCACATGACACACAGAGAGACACCAGGTGAGTCACATGATACACAGAGAGACACCAGGTGAGTCACATGACACACAGAGAGACACCAGGTGAGTCACATGACACACAGAGAGACACCAGGTGAGTCACATGATACACAGAGAGACACCAGGTGAGTCACCTGACACACAGAGAGACACCAGGTGAGTCACCTGACACACAGAGAGACACCAGGTGAGTCACATGATACACAGAGAGACACCAGGTGAGTCACCTGACACACAGAGAGACACCAGGTGAGTCACATGACACACAGAGAGACACCAGGTGAGTCACATGACACACAGAGAGACACCAGGTGAGTCACATGACACACAGAGAGACACCAGGTGAGTCACATGACACACAGAGAGACACCAGGTGAGTCACATGACACACAGAGAGACACCAGGTGAGTCACATGATACACAGAGAGACACCAGGTGAGTCACATGACACACAGAAAGACACCAGGTGAGTCACATGACACACAGAGAGACACCAGGCGAGTCACATGACACACAGAGAGACACCAGGTGAGGAAAAACGCACAGTGGTGACTCATGAAGTGATGACTCACCTTGGAGGGCAGCAGGTTTACCTCCACGATGTAAAGCCCCCCCATACGGGACACAGCCAGTCCTACGGTCTTCTCCAGCAGGAAGATCAGACCAGGAACCACAAACCACTTCCAGAAGTTGGCGCAGTGGACCATCAGCAGAGACCAGACCCACACGTAGGACAGGTGAGACCAATAAAACACCTGAGGACAAAGAGACATACTTGTCAGCCATTGGGGAGGAGGTTCATGACCACATGATGTCTTTCTCTTATCAACACCACAAAGAACACTATGGACCATCTGTCTCTTGGTCCCTGAACGCATCGTGTGTGACGGTTAAGTCAGAAAACTGATATTTGATCCTAAACATTTATTCCAATAGTTTTGCATAAATAACACATTTTGATTGAATTGTTTTGTGCAATAAATTATTTCATTAAAGTTTAGTAAAGAGTGATGTCATCGTAACTTATTCTGCACTAAAGTCATGTTTTAAACCACAGAAATGCACCCCCCCCCCAACCTCAAAATGGCCGCTCCGCCGTACGAAGGTGCTGGAGCAGAGCACCATGAGGCCGATAACCAGCTGCAGGAGGAGTCCGGTCAGGGAGGCGGTTCCTCTGACCCAGCCGATGCCGGGTCTGGTGGTCAGCAGATACTCCCACAGCCGATAGCGACCCGCCCGACTGAGCCGGGCTGAGCACAGCAGGAGGTCCCCAGATACTCATTAGTGGAACCAAAAATAACATCCAAATGATGACTTTTGACTACTGCACACCACCCCCATACGGGATGAGGGTGGTGCTGATGATGATGGTGGTATTAATGGTAATGATGATGATGATGGTGGTATTGATGGTAATGATGATGATGATGGTGGTGATGATGATGATGGTGGTATTGATGGTAATGATGATGATGATGGTGATAATGGAGGAAGAACCTGAGTGGGTACCAAAGTTGAAGATGTGGGCGGTGGTGTGGACCAGAGTGAAGCAGAGGATGGCGTAGCCCACGATCTGGTGCAGCAGGATGTTCTGGTCCAGAGGTAAGACCTTCACCACCCAGGTGGCTCTTAGCCAGGTGAGGAAGCGACGCAGCATCAGCACCTGGAGGACATCAGGGAGACAACATCACTAGAGGAGACATTACATCTCCTCAGTTATGTCTACAGTGTCCTGTCCCATGTCTCCTCTGTCCCCTATCTCCTTTGGTCCTATCCCCTGTTCCCTGTCTCATCCCTCCTTCTCCTTTGTCTCCTCCCTACATTACAGCCCCTGTCTCCTACCATGATGAAGGTGCAGTTGAAGTTGAGACATTGTCCACAGCCCTTGGCCAGCATGAACCAGCCCCCTCCCTCTCTGTGCTGCATCAAGGCCGTGAAGAAGAGAAGCAGATTGATGAAGGAGTAGAGACACAAGAAGAAGAGCTTCCTGCTGTTGTTCAGCCAGTACGCTCTCGTCAGGTAACGAGGAGCCCTGCGCCTCCTCTGCTCCTCCTCTGGGGGCTTCAGCCAGTTTGCAGCGCTGAGATTGGGAAGGTTTGGGAGAGAAGAAGGTGGAGGAGGATGAAGAAGATAGAAGATGGGAAGGAAGAGGAGGTGGATAGGGAAGGAGAAGGAGGAGGAAGACAGCGGACACAAAGGTGGATCGGGAATGAGGACGAAAGAGGATGAGAAGGAGGAGGAGGATAGAGGAGGAGGAGGAGGAGGAGAGATGAAACATGGTGTCAAAATAGTGTGCTCACTTCCCTTGTCTTCATAGGAGACCTTTGGTAGAACAGAACCTCACTGATTCATTAACAGGAGGTGTAGAACCTCACTATGATATAAGAGGAGGTGTAGAACCTCACTATGATATAAGAGGAGGTGTAGAACCTCACTGATTCATTAACAGGAGGTGTAGAACCTCACTATGATATAAGAGGAGGTGTAGAACCTCACTATGATATAAGAGGAGGTGTAGAACCTCACTGATTCATTAACAGGAGGTGTAGAACCTCACTGATTCATTAACAGGAGGTGTAGAACCTCACTATGATATAAGAGGAGGTGTAGAACCTCACTACAATATAAGAAGAGGCGTAGAACCTCACTATGATATAAGAGGAGGTGTAGAACCTTACTACGATATAAGAGGAGGTGTAGAACCTCACTATGATATAAGAGGAGGCGTAGAACCTCACTATGATATAAGAGGAGGTTTAGAACCTCACTATGATATAAGAGGAGGCGTAAAACCTCACTATGATATAAGAGGAGGCGTAGAACCTCACTATGATATAAGAGGAGGTGTAAAACCTCACTATGATATAAGAGGAGGTGTAGAACCTCACTATGATATAAGAGGAGGCGTAGAACCTCACTATGATATAAGAGGAGGTGTAGAACCTCACTATGATATAAGAGGAGGCGTAGAACCTCACTATGATATAAGAGGAGGCGTAGAACCTCACTATGATATAAGAGGAGGTTTAGAACCTCACTATGATATAAGAGGAGGTGTAAAACCTCACTATGATATAAGAGGAGGCGTAGAACCTCACTATGATATAAGAGGAGGTGTAGAACCTCACTATGATATAAGAGGAGGTGTAGAACCTCACTATGATATAAGAGGAGGTGTAGAACCTCACTATGATATAAGAGGAGGTGTAGAACCTCACTATGATATAAGAGGAGGTGTAGAACCTCACTATGATATAAGAGGAGGTGTAGAACCTCACTATGATATAAGAGGAGGTGTAGAACCTCACTATGATATAAGAGGAGGTGTAAAACCTCACTATGATATAAGAGGAGGTGTAGAACCTCACTATGATATAAGAGGAGGCGTAGAACCTCACTATGATATAAGAGGAGGTGTAGAACCTCACTATGATATAAGAGGAGGCGTAGAACCTCACTATGATATAAGAGGAGGTGTAGAACCTCACTATGATATAAGAGGAGGCGTAGAACCTCACTATGATATAAGAGGAGGTTTAGAACCTCACTATGATATAAGAGGAGGTGTAAAACCTCACTATGATATAAGAGGAGGCGTAGAACCTCACTATGATATAAGAGGAGGCGTAGAACCTCACTATGATATAAGAGGAGGTGTAAAACCTCACTATGATATAAGAGGAGGTGTAGAACCTCACTACGATATAAGAAGAGGCGTAGAACCTCACTATGATATAAGAGGAGGTGTAGAACCTCACTACGATATAAGAGGAGGTGTAGAACCTCACTATGATATAAGAGGAGGTGTAGAACCTCACTATGATATAAGAGGAGGTGTAGAACCTCACTATGATATAAGAGGAGGTTTAGAACCTCACTATGATATAAGAGGAGGTGTAAAACCTCACTATGATATAAGAGGAGGCGTAGAACCTCACTATGATATAAGAGGAGGTGTAGAACCTCACAATGATATAAGAGGAGGTGTAAAACCTCACTATGATATAAGAGGAGGTGTAGAACCTCACTATGATATAAGAGGAGGCGTAGAACCTCACTATGATATAAGAGGAGGTGTAGAACCTCACTATGATATAAGAGGAGGCGTAGAACCTCACTATGATATAAGAGGAGGTGTAGAACCTCACTATGATATAAGAGGAGGCGTAGAACCTCACTATGATATAAGAGGAGGTTTAGAACCTCACTATGATATAAGAGGAGGTGTAGAACCTCACTATGATATAATAGGAGGTGTAGAACCTCACTATGATATAAGAGGAGGTGTAAAACCTCACTATGATATAAGAGGAGGCGTAGAACCTCACTATGATATAAGAGGAGGCGTAGAACCTCACTATGATATAAGAGGAGGTTTAGAACCTCACTATGATATAAGAGGAGGTGTAGAACCTCACTATGATATAAGAGGAGGTTTAGAACCTCACTATGATATAAGAGGAGGTGTAGAACCTCACTATGATATAAGAGGAGGTGTAGAACCTCACTATGATATAAGAGGAGGTGTAAAACCTCACTATGATATAAGAGGAGGCGTAGAACCTCACTATGATATAAGAGGAGGCGTAGAACCTCACTATGATATAAGAGGAGGTGTAGAACCTCACTTTGATTGAAGAAGAGAGGAGTTCTGGGGAAGCCCATAGAGCCTCTAGGTTCTCCCCCCTAGCGGAGTCTGACCTGATGGTGAGGTTCTCCATCACCTCGGGGAAGTTCTCCAGCTCCTCCTTGAGCTCCTCGAAGGTGATGGAGCCGCTGTTGTCCTTGTCGGCCGACTCGAACAGCGCTAGCGTCAAGTCGTCCAGCTTCTCCTCCGGCAGAGAGATGGCGCTCTCACGCAGACACGACTTCAGAACCGTCCTGAGCTCGTCTGGATCGATGGAGCCGCTGCCTGAACATCAAGAAACATCACTTGTGTGGTATATTGATACGGATGAGGTTACAATGTCAGGCTGCATGGACGAAGTGGACGTTGTCATGGTGACGTCTCATTGCAGCCTGGAGATGTTTTGAAGCTACGTTTTGGTCGTCATTGGTTTTTGTTGCAACCAATGAACAGGAAGTGACCTCATCGGGACTGAGGAGGATTTAAAGACGGCGTATATGTCGCTAGTAGTGACCTGTCAATCAGTGTGTAGCCCCGCCCTAAAGCATCCCCTGCCATATGGTGTATTAGAGACCTGTCAATCAAAGGAGAAGTAGTCATTTTCACATAGACGTCTATGGACCAGAGGCGGCGCCCCCTGCTGGTCACTACAGACTATGAAGCACTGCCTCAGAGAGGGTCTGTGATGTTCCACTGTACCGTCTACGTCGTAGACCTGGAAGAGGAACCGGAGTTTGTCCGTCTGGCTGCCGTGGATCAGGAGGTCCAGAGCTCGGAGCAGCTCGTCCAGGCTGATGGAGCTGCTGCCGTCGGAGTCGAAGAGGGCAAAGAAACGCTCAGCGAAGAACGACTGCAGAACACACAGAACATGTACTTATCGTGGTATAACAGTATTTATACTATTTATATCATTGTATTTATACGAGTACTCCTCCGACCTCTTTGACCTTCAGGGCCGTCTTGAATTCGAGGAGGTCGATCTCCTTGTCGTCCCCGGCGATGCTCTCAAACTGTTTGGTGACCCAGTCGAGCCACCGGGAGTCTTCATCCACACTCATACTGAGGAGGAGGAGGAGGAGGAGGAGGAGGAGGAGGAGGAGGAGTGAGAGAAGAATGTTTTTGTTTTGAGCCATGAAATAAAAAATGCAATCAACATGTAATAATCATGTTATATCATGTGACTTCTTTTTGTTGTCCTCAAACATTCTGATTGGTTGAGAGTTTTCTCAGATTTTTAGAGAATAAGAATATTTTTTATTATTAAGTTTCATTATTGTTGGTAAACAATGTTTAAAGGTTTCAAATCAGATCGGAATCAAAATTTATGAAGCAAAAGCGTCGTGAACTCAATCCGTCACAAACAGCTGAATACTGCACACACACACACACACACGCACACACAGACACACACACGCACACACACACACGCACGCACACGCACGCGCACGCACGCACACACACACACACACACACACACACGCACGCACGCACGCACACACACACACACACACACACACACACACACACACACACACACACACACACACACACACACACACGCACACACACACACACACGCGCAGGCACACACACACACACACACACGCACACACACGCGCGCACACACACACACACACACACACACACACACACACACGCACACGCACACGCACACACACACACACACACGCGCGGGCACACGGGCACACACACACACACACACACACACACACACACACACACACACACACACACACACACACACACGCACACACACACACACACGCGCAGGCACACACACACACACACACACGCACACACACGCGCGCACACACACACACACACACACACACACACACACACACACACGCACACGCACACGCACACACACACACACACACGCGCGGGCACACGGGCACACACACACACACACACACACACACACACACACACACACACACACACACACTGTGTTTCTATGCTGTCGTTCAAATTATTAACTGTTTTTTTATGAGGGATCATATAAACCTGATTATTTTAGATCTGATTGATAAGATCATTTGTTGCAGGAATTCAAACAAAACGTGATGTCACCAACGTTAAAGTCACTAAGGTTCAGAAAGGACACAAATACAATAAATAAAACGTATTAAAGAGACAAGATTTAAACCCATTTACCTGCTGAGGGACGCAGCTGGCTGGATGGTCCTCTCCTCCTCCTTCTGCTCCTCCTCCTTCGGCTCCTCCTCCTTCTGCTCCTCCTCTTTTCTTCCTCTTCTTCTCCTCCTCCTCCTCCAGAAGTCTGTCAGCTGCTGCTGAAGGGCTCACGCTGCACATGTGGACAAACCAGGTCACTGCAGACCAGATAAAGACACCAGACTGGAACCAGAACCAGATCCAAATCCTTTTTAATCTGAATTCATCATTAAAGAGTCATCAATGACGATGAAGGTATAAGAGCAAAAATGTTGATGATGCCGTCACAACAATAATGAAACTGATTATTTACGGGAAAAACCTTTATTAGAAAACAATGTTAAACAGATAAAAAATATTTTAGGAAAACTGTCACGACATGTCACATATTTATGAATGAATTGAGGCTCCATTAAATAACTACAGTACATTTAAACTATTTCACATCATCTTCAGACATTTACACACATAAAAGTTTGCTCAAATGTAGCATTTTATTTGTGTAATAAACGTCTCATTTCAATGTGAAACAAGTCCATCCTCTGGAGAACATGAACGCAGGTCACAACGCATCCATCTGTTGGTGAGATATTTCAGGCCAAAGTGAATCTAGATCATTTATTGTTTGTCTCCTGATGCTGGACCACATGAAGGTATGAAGTTCTGGTGGTTGCACTGCTTCTGGGTCAATGGTCATGATGATGGAAGCAGAGAGGAGACCGGGGTTGGCTCTTGGTCCAGGTCCAGGTCCTGGTCCTCCATGATGGCCTGCAGAGCCTCCAGTCCCTCTACGGTCACAGTCAGACTGCCGACCACCTGACTGCTGTCCTCCACGTCCACCACTGCAGGACAGAGAGACACTGAGGACCAACAGGAGGAGTTGTGTGTGTGTGGGTTGTGTGTGTGCGCTGACCCTCCAGGCTGGTGTCCACCATGTCCTGTTGTCTCTCCAGGATGTCGGGGATACGGATGAAGGCCGCCCCGACGTCCTCACACTCCCTCTCCTGCTCCTCCTCCTCTGGAGGCTCGCTGACCACCGTGAACCGAATTCTGCCCCCCAACAACAACAAAGTCAACGCACACAAATGAATTATTCATGTGTGTGAGCTTCAAGTGACCCCCCCACCTCTCCATGTGAGGATGTCCTCCCTGCAGGACTCGTCTCAGCAGGCGGCGCCGCGCCCCGTTGTTCTCAGAGTCCACAGGAATCACTAAGAAGCCACAGCACGAGGTCAGAGGTCAACAGGAAGAGGGCAGATTATTGGGGTTTATCTCCTTCTAAAGTAAAAAAGTGATATCAAAATTATATTCAGTACCTTGAGGTTTAAAGTAGTACCCTGAGGTGTAAAGTAGTACCCTGAGGTGTAAAGTAGTACCCTGAGGTTTAAAGTAGTACCCTGAGGTGTAAAGTAGTACCCTGAGGTTTAAAGTAGTACCCCGAGGTGTAAAGTAGTACCCTCAGGTGTAAAGTAGTACCCTGAGGTGTAAAGTAGTAGCCTGAGGTGTAAAGTAGTAGCCTGAGGTTTATAGTAGTACCCTGAGGTTTAAAGTAGTACCCTGAGGTTTAAAGTAGTACCCTGAGGTGTAAAGTAGTACCCTGAGGTTTAAAGTAGTACCCTGAGGTTTAAAGTAGTACCCTGAGGTGTAAAGTAGTACCCTGAGGTTTAAAGTAGTACCCCGAGGTGTAAAGTAGTACCCTCAGGTGTAAAGTAGTACCCTGAGGTGTAAAGTAGTACCCTGAGGTGTAAAGTAGTACCCTGAGGTTTAAAGTAGTACCCTGAGGTGTAAAGTAGTACCCTGAGGTGTAAAGTAGTACCCTGAGGTTTAAAGTAGTACCCTGGGGTGTAAAGTAGTACCCTGGGGTGTAAAGTAGTACCCTGAGGTGTAAAGTAGTACCCTGAGGTGTAAAGTAGTACCCTGAGGTTTAAAGTAGTACCCTGAGGTGTAAAGTAGTACCCTGAGGTTTAAAGTAGTACCCTGAGGTGTAAAGTAGTACCCTGAGGTTTAAAGTAGTACCCTGAGGTGTAAAGTAGTACCCTGAGGTGTAAAGTAGTACCCTGAGGTTTAAAGTAGTACCCTGAGGTGTAGGGTAGTACCCTGAGGTTTAGAGTAGTACCATGAGGTGTAAAGTAGTACCCTGAGGTTTAAAGTAGTACCCTGAGGTGTAAAGTAGTACCCTGAGGTGTAAAGTAGTACCCTGAGGTGTAAAGTAGTACCCTGAGGTGTAAAGTAGTACCCTGAGGTTTAAAGTAGTACCCTGAGGTGTAAAGTAGTACCCTGAGGTTTGTGTGATGAACAGAGGGGGAGGAGAAGCGTTGCATGAAGCCCTCTGACCTTTGCTGTAGTTGAAGTTGATGCTCTTGCCGTGGGGGGGTTTGGGCAGAGACAGGGGTGTTTCCTCGGTGGGCAGATCCAGCAGCGAGTACTCCACAAACAGACGCACCACGCTGCCATCCAGGGACACCCGTGACTCTGGTCTCAAGGTCAGAGACACAACCTCCAGCCGGACTCGCTGCAATGGCTGGAGGAGAGTTTGGATCAAGATGTCTGATGATTATCGTCATTGCAGCACCATGAAGAATCTTCTCTTCCACAAGGATGTGTCCTTTAACTCTCATTTGTCTTGAAAGAAATGCATTGTTTTCATCTACGTAATTTATTAAAAATCACCCACTTCCTGGCTAGAGAGAAAATGGGTTCATGCATTTGTTACTTCACGGTTAGATAACTACAATTCTTTATTATCTGTGCATGGTAGTTCCATCTGATGGTGGTTATAACTGATGTTGGTTATAACTGATGTTGGTTATAACTGATGTTGGTTATAACTGATGGTGGTTATAACTGATGGTGATTACATCTGATGGTGGTTCTATCTGATGGTGGTTATAACTGATGGTGGTTATAACTGATGTTGGTTATAACTGATGGTGGTTATAACTGATGTTGGTTATAACTGATGTTGGTTATAACTGATGGTGGTTATAACTGATGGTGGTTACATCTGATGGTGGTTACAACTGATGGTGGTTATAACTGATGGTGGTTATAACTGATGTTGGTTATAACTGATGTTGGTTATAACTGATGGTGGTTATAACTGATGGTGGTTCTACCTGATGGTGGTTATAACTGATGGTGGTTATAACTGATGTTGGTTATAACTGATGTTGGTTATAACTGATGGTGGTTACATCTGATGGTGGTTATAACTGATGGTGGTTATAACTGATGGTGGTTATAACTGATGGTGGTTATAACTGATGGTGGTTCTACCTGATGTTGGTTATAACTGATGTTGGTTATAACTGATGGTGGTTATAACTGATGGTGGTTCTACCTGATGGTGGTTATAACTGATGGTGGTTATAACTGATGGTGGTTATAACTGATGGTGGTTACATCTGATGGTGGTTATAACTGATGGTGGTTATAACTGATGGTGGTTATAACTGATGGTGGTTATAACTGATGGTGGTTACATCTGATGGTGGTTACATCTGATGGTGGTTATAACTGATGGTGGTTATAGCTGATGGTGGTTATAACTGATGGTGGTTATAACTGATGGTGGTTACATCTGATGGTGGTTATAACTGATGGTGGTTATAACTGATGGTGGTTATAACTGATGGTGGTTACATCTGATGGTGGTTATAACTGATGGTGGTTATAGCTGATGGTGGTTATAACTGATGGTGGTTATAACTGATGGTGGTTACATCTGATGGTGGTTATAACTGATGGTGGTTATAACTGATGGTGGTTATAACTGATGGTGGTTATAACTGATGGTGGTTACATCTGATGGTGGTTATAACTGATGGTGGTTATAACTGATGGTGGTTATAACTGATGTTGGTTATAACTGATGTTGGTTATAACTGATGGTGGTTATAACTGATGGTGGTTATAACTGATGGTGGTTGTCCCTGAAGTGATTCTGCCGCACAGACTCATCACAGTCCGTCCATCCCAGGAGTGAAATCTTCCTCCAACGTTCTCCCTAAATGTTTCTTTCGTTTTTGTCCCCATTGAAGGTTTTTTTCATTTTTGGGGGAGATTTTCCTGTGCAGATGTGATGGAAGGAGGACACAGGATGTGTAGAGACTGCAAAGCCCTCTGAGACTAATTTGTGATTTGGGGCAATACAAGATTAATTCAATTAAATTATCATCCTAATCCACGGTGCACCTGATACGATCAATACCTCTCTGAGCAGACATGAGTGGGTTAACAGATCTAACAATTATTCTGCTGCAGCTTCCTGTCTCCAATTTAGTGCAAATCCGAAGTCTGGACAGAAGATAAAAACATCTGAAGAACCGTTGAATGATTAATGGAGACAGATAAAGTAGAATTCTTTCTTACTCAGAAACAAACCTTCTGCTTGGAGGCAGAATCCAGATTGAAGCCAAACAAACACAAAGGCCCCCCCGGAGCTGCTCGTTAACAACATAACGATCCGAGGAGGTAAACAAGAGCTCCACTGACCTTCCTCTCTGCCGCCCGCCCATGAACGATGATGTCATCGCTGTCCGACCGGGACGACTCGTCCACATCTGGGGGGGGGGGGGGGGGGGGGGGCAAAGAACACAATCCAGTCAAGGAGCTTTTTCTCATAGGGTCGTCGTTAACATTTATGAAGGGCGCTCTAAAGATCGTTGGCAGAAGCGTTGGATATTTACGAGGAGCTTTGGTAAACAACAACATTCATTGTTTATCACTTCCTCATGTGGCCGATTCCATCAACTCTTCCTCACCTTCCACCATGTCCTCAGAGACCTCAGAGGCGTCAGAAGGAGAGCCGGCCACCACCAGCTGACCTTCAGAGAAGTGAGACTCTTCCTCCTCCTCCTCCTCCTCCTCCTCTGTGGTGTTGGGAGGAGGAGCAAACACAGGCTGCAAAACCCAAAACACAGGAATCCATCACATTCAGTCTCCACAATGTTCCTGATCAAATGCAGCAGGAACAGAGATCTTCTTCCTTCTAAGAGGGGCGATTGTAACATTCAGAAGGTTTACCCACAGATAAAATACAACATTAACAACATTAACAACTACGTTAAAGAATAGTCGGGTTTTATTTAGCTGAGAAAAACACATTTATCTTTATTTAGGGGGCAGGGCATCGGCCTTTCTGGTAACACACACACACACACACACACACACGCACACACACACAAAACATCTGTCAGCATACAAACAAAAGTGAAACCTAATTTTTACCTCTTTGTTTAAGCAAACACAGCTGCTCATTTATCTCATTAATATTAAGCATTTCATTGCCAGTGAATATTTATGCCTTTATAAAGGTGACTTTGTTGTAAAATAACCTTAAGTCAATACTATGACTACTTTAACTACCTTTATGTACTTTATGTACTGCAGTCTGGTTAAAATGCAAGAAGTCTTTTATGTACCTTCATAGCAGCTGGTGCAGTGTCTCTCATGTCCTCCTCCTGAAGAGGAGCAGAAGACACAGAAACAGCTGACGTCTCTTTATAAAACATCAATGTTAAATGAAGAGGAAAAGTCCAGTTTAGTGTTTGGGCCCCATGGTGCACCTGATATCCTCACCTGGTCCTCTGGAGCAGACGCATCTCTGAATGAGACCTTTTTGTCTCTCACTAGTTTTGGCCGAGCGGCCTGATGAGACACAACAGATCAGATACATGCGTTTATTTCATCTTATTTACTGCCATTCATGTTTGAATATGTGTCCTGTGAAACTATACATGAGCAATAACTGAATAATTAAAAGAAAGAGGTGCTCTGCTGACCTTTGACCCCAATGCCTCAGGGTGCCCACTCCCCACCTCCTCCTCCCTCTCCTCCTCCCTCTCCTGGTAGGTGGACGTCCACTCCAGCGTCACTTGGATGAGGCCGGCGTTGAGTCCGGAGGGATCAGTGAGCTGGAAAAGTCCTGAGAGGAAAATACTTTATTATCATTATTAATACAGGAGGAGAATATAGGAGATTCTTCCACTGTTATGAAATCCATTCTTATCTTTAATTATAATCCATATAGAGTCGAGATGGAGAGTGGGAGGAAGAAAAGGAGGATGATGAAGGGACAGATGGGGAGGAGCTTGTAACACTGCATTGTCCTACAGGGCAGCTGGTTCCATAGATGCTGGTTACTTGTGCTTCTTGGAGTTTATAAAAGTAGGGTTGGAGCCTTCAGTTATCAAGCTCCTCTTTAGTGGAACCAGCTTCCACTTTCACAGAGATACTGATATCACACAGTCAGCTCATTAAAGACGTTCCTCTTTGGACCTGGCTGGTCCAGACTGAGCTGCTCTAGGTCTGGACTGCTGGAGGACTTCTTAGGACACACCAAGCTCCTCTTTCACTCTCACTCTCTCCTTCTACAATAATCCACGTTTTATTAATGCACATCACTAATTCAGCTCCTTCCCAGTTAATCAGAGATGAATATCAAACCGTGACTTCACAGTTCAGCTTCTTAAACCTGATTCATCGATTTACCAACACTGTTACTGTCTCCTAATTCTCCGTTGTCATGGAGACCAGACAATGACCCTCACCAGAGATCCCCTGGTCCCGGGACAGAGGCAGCAGAGGCACCCGGGCCCTCCCCAGGTAGGCGTCCATACGCTCCTCCTCCTGGTCGAACACGTAGAGGAGCAGGGCCTCCGACCTCAGGTACCGGTCCAGCTCCGTGTCCATGGCGACGGGGTAGGACCTCAGGTCCTGGAATTGGGGGGAGGCACAGTGAAAGGCGGTGGCGGTCGGGTGGTCCCCAAAGTCATAGAACTTGTAGACCACAAAGGGGCTCGGCAGGGACACAGAGGCCCCGGACGTCCTCAGGTCTCTGCAGCCATGGATTGTGAGGAGGAGCTGGTTCCAGCCAGGCGGGAGCTGCAGGGGAGGAACAGGAGGAGACTACAGGAGGAGGAAGAAGAGAAGAAACCAGAGCTTTATGAGTTAGGTAGAGGAGGTACAGGAGGACAAAGAGTTCATGAGTAGACAAAGAGCAGGAGCAGGTAGAACTACAGGCTTATGAGGAGGAGGAAAGGAGTAACAGGTCCATGAAGAGACAAGAGGAGGAGGGAGGAGGAGCTGTGGTACCTGTGCGTCCTGGTTCAGAGTGTTGCTGAGGTCGTCCTTCTCCTTCAGCTTCTCTCTGTGCAGACGGAGGGTCTCCGTCAGCGGAACCTTCAGCTTCATCCAGTAGTCCACAGAGCCAAAGGAGCGAGCCTCGTCAGACACACCTGGACAGGTAGACCAGGGATGAAGACAAACCAGGACAGGTAGAAGCACCTGGACAGGTGTGTCTGAGTCCCATGTCCCATGTCCGTGGTCACTTACCAACAAGCGGCACGCTGCCCCGGACCCCCCCCTCTTGCTCCAGCAGGGCCTGCAGGCGTATGCGCCCCCCCGCCAGCATCCTCCAGTCCAGTCCCAGGGCCTGTTGCAGCTCCACAACCACTGAGCCCCGCAGCAGGTAGTCCAGCAGCTCCTGGTCCACCGTCACTGGGTACCGGGACGTGAAGCCGTACCGCGGCGCCCGGCCCCTGGCCACTGGGGTGGAGTGCAGCTCGAAGGAGTAGAAGGAGTAGGTGCAGAAGGTGGAGAGCTCGGCGTCCCCCAGGAGCCGCAGGGCAGACGGCGAGATGGAGGCGCTGACCACCTTGAGCTCCACCAGGTTCTCTCCTCCTTCCAGGTGGAGAGGTTCCTCCTCAAACCCATCTTCATCTGGGACGTCCTGTTTGAAGACAGAGGGTGTGGTGCCGTAGGACAGGACTTGGAGCTGAGCTAAAGAGGAGGAAACACTTTAATGGTCGTTTGTGACTTCAGTTCAAAAGCAACGACAATCAATCACATTCAATTATTGATATGCAGTTCCACCCGAAGGTTTCGACACGTTTACTCATTCGATTCCTTGAGAAAATGTGTCCAAACTCACTTTCTATTTGACATGAAAAGATGCATTACGTTCTTTGTGCTTCTTTCAGTCGGTACACGTGAGATTCAGTGTACGATGCACTAAACATCACTCCAAGAGAAAAGGGGATACAAAAATTAAGAAATAGGATAAATGAAATAGAAATAAAATCAAGCGATGAATAAATAGTAGAGGTCCACTGAGTGAAGTACTGTAGGTGCCACACATGTAGGAGAGAGGGTCACAGTCCAGACACACCTCGTTGTGTTAATAATGCTGTGACAAGACCCCATCGTTTTGTAAAGCCTTAGTGAAGATGTTATTCAGTCCATTTGATAGATGTCCAATATTTTTGGATCCATATATCGTAGGCAGGGGGATCCGGCTGGAAGCATCTGATAGTTACACCCTTCAGTGCTGCTGGGAGCATGTCTTTTTTGGCTCTCCCATCCGGGCCTTCAGGTATTGCTCCCAGTAGAGCTGCTTTGGGCTCTAGCTGGAATCAAACAGGACATCCTCCATAACTAAGAGGCTTATCAATTAATACCTTCCAGTCTTTGGATCTTAGCGGTCCTGGAGTCCAGTAGAGAGACCTGCTGCTCAAGCTTCTGCTCCCACGTCACTCTGTCGGCCTCCATCTTTTTCAACACCGCCTCAAGCTCCGCCTCCTCAGAGACAACAGGGTCACTAGCAGCTTCACAAAGGATGCACACACACACCAGCATGTGCATCCATTACACATATAGAAATATGTACAGAAATGAACAGATGGGCCTTTTTTCACAATATGAGTAAGAAGCTGAATATTTGATAAACTTAAACATAGTGATTGACCATGAGGTGACCAGTGGAGAACTTAGTAGAAGGTCCTAAAAGGCTGACAGGGCATCGCAAATCTACTGGTGAAGTAAAACGATTTCATGGACAAGACAACGAAGGAACCACCAGCATCTAGTCAAAGTATTATTATTGTATTAGTACTGAAAGCTACGATGTGATGTGTGCTGGTCTGAGCTTCACCTTGTAGCCCTTGCTGATCTTGCCCTCCATGCTGAGGAGGTTCCTGGTCTTCTCTAGTTCCTGGATGGTCTCGGCGTGAATGGCCCGCAACTCTCGCACGTCACCCTCTGCACCCAGGCCAACTCCTCCTCCTCCTCCTCCTCCTCCTTCCTCTGCCTTCTCATCCTCCTTCAGGAAGCTCAGATGTCCACTCCGCTGAGACCTACGCTTCTGTGAAGACACCCCGTTTAGACCTCTGGGTGTCCAGTGGGAACCAGTATCAAACGTTTTCAACAGATTCTAGTTCAACAATTAATGGAAAATATGCCTCTGGGTTCAGAGGTGGTTCAGAAGGTTCTTGGGTTGAGATGGATCTAGATTAGAGGTGGTTCAGAAGGTTCTTGGGTTGAGATGGATCTAGATTAGAGGTGGTTCAGAAGGTTCTTGGGTTGAGATGGATCTAGATTAGAGGTGGTTCAGAGGGTTCTTGGGTTGAGATGGATCTAGATTAGAGGTGGTTCAGAGGGTTCTTGGGTTGAGATGGATCTAGATTAGAGGTGGTTCAGAGGGTTCTTGGGTTGAGATGGATCTAGATTAGAGGTGGTTCAGGGGGTTCTTGGGTTGAGATGGATCTAGATTAGAGGTGGTTCAGAGGGTTCTTGGGTTGAGATGGATCTAGATTAGAGGTGGTTCAGAGGGTTTTTGGGTTGAGATGGATCTAGATTAGAGGTGGTTCAGAGGGTTCTTGGGTTGAGATGGATCTAGATTAGAGGTGGTTCAGGGGGTTCTTGGGTTGAGATGGATCTAGATTAGAGGTGGTTCAGAGGGTTCTTGGGTTGAGATGGATCTAGATTAGAGGTGGTTCAGAGGGTTTTTGGGTTGAGATGGATCTAGATTAGAGGTGGTTCAGAGGGTTCTTGGGTTGAGATGGATCTAGATTAGAGGTGGTTCAGAGGGTTCTTGGGTTGAGATGGATCTAGATTAGAGGTGGTTCAGAAGGTTCTTGGGTTGAGATGGATCTAGATTAGAGGTGGTTCAGAGGGTTCTTGGGTTGAGATGGATCTAGATTAGAGGTGGTTCAGAGGGTTCTTGGGTTGAGATGGATCTAGATTAGAGGTGGTTCAGAGGGTTCTTGGGTTGAGATGGATCTAGATTAGAGGTGGTTCAGAAGGTTCTTGGGTTGAGATGGATCTAGATTAGAGGTGGTTCAGAGGGTTCTTGGGTTGAGATGGATCTAGATTAGAGGTGGTTCAGAGGGTTTGTGCATGGAGATGTTGCCATGTGAGGGGTTCAGACGGAGGATGTTGGGTGTGTACAGACTGCATGTGTAAAGCCCTCTGAGATCAATTTGTAATTTGGGACTAAACTAAATGAAATGGTTGTGAGGCTAGGGGTCAGAAGTAAGGGTTGAGAGGTTTTATACCAGTGACCTTGATGAGCAGGAGAGCCTCGGTGAGTTCAGCCTCGTCGTACTCCTTCTCCTTCAACAAGCACAACACCAGTAAGACACACTGACTTTATTATCATCATTACTCCTAACATCTCTTCCTCTCACCCTGCTGTAGATGCCTAGGCGCTGGTTTACTTCCTCCAGCTGCTGCTTCTGTTCCAGAAACTGGAGATGAAGTTTCTTATTGTCTTCTATCAGCTTCTGGTTTGCGTCTGAAATGAGTAACAATGAGTCCATCCTCTTGAAAACATTCAAATCCTGAGATGAATTAATGTTCTCCTTCACCTCTCTCGGCCTCGAACTTATGCAGGATCTCGTTCTTGTCGATGAGGTCAGCCTTTAGCGTCGCTTCCAGCTGGGCAACCTGGAGCTTCAGCTGCTGCTCTTGAGTCTGACCTTTCTGCTGCAGGGACACGGCCATGGCTCTGGAAGAAAAAAACGTGAGAAGGTTCTCCACGAAGCAAGTGAAAAGGTTCAGAGACTTCCTCACCTGTTGAGCAGCTGCTCGTTATTGTCCTTCAACAAGTCCCTTTCCTGCTCCGCCTCGTTCATCCTCTCTTGCAGCTACACCAGACAAGAAACCTTTTCACATGAAGCTGCCATGGCTCACAGAGTCCAACAGAACCTCTGTGGTCCTCACCTCCTCCATCTTCATCCTTGATATGGAGGAGCTCTGCAGCCTTGTCTCTAGCTCAGAGCTCCTCAACCTCTCAGTCTTCAGTTGAGCCGACAGCTCCT
This sequence comes from Pungitius pungitius, assembly GCF_949316345.1. Lineage (NCBI taxonomy): Eukaryota > Metazoa > Chordata > Actinopteri > Perciformes > Gasterosteidae > Pungitius > Pungitius pungitius. The sequence goes on from NC_084905.1 coordinate 22,387,804, forward strand.
CCACCTTCAGCATGGCGCTGCTGTGAACGAGCTTCAGGTTCCTCTGACTCTGGAACACAGCGTGAAGCAAAAGGTTCTTCTAGAGGGTCTCCCTCCTCCTCTCAGTTCATTCCTCCCCTTCCCCTCTTCCCTCCTTCGTCCTCCCCCCTTACTCTCCCCTCCTCCCCTTTCTCCTCCCGTTTCTTTGTGTCCTCACCTTCTCTTCTCGCTCTCACCTGCTCCTGTCGTATTTCCCTCTCTTTCACCCTCTTCCTCTCCTTTTATGAACTTTTAAAAAGGTGGTTCCATGGAAATCACAGAGGTGTTCTCGCTGATTTTGTTTATTTTTGGGCCAAAATACAGAAAAAACATCACACACTTTGGTAAATTTTCTGCACAACTGGTGTTTGGCTGACTCCCCAAAACGGGATGCAGGATGTTGTCAGTGTGGAGCTAGTCCAGGTCCTGAAGGCCCGCCTCTTCTTCCCCCTCCTCATCTGCCTCCTCCCCCTCTACCTTACATCACACATGTGTGATGTCATCGGTGTGTACCTCCTGCAGCTGTAGAAACCGTCCCTCCAGCTCCGTCACCCTGTTGGTTCGCTCCATCAGCTGCTTCTGGAGTTTGATCATCACCATGTTCCCACTGACGTGAGTCCTGAGAGGAGAAGCAGAGGAAGACAGTGACCTGCTGAAAGTGGCCCTCCTCCTGTCTTCACCACACACTGTGCACCACTGTACAACAATCCAACCCAAGACACAAAACCAAACTTCCAAAGTGCAGAAAACAGGTGGGAGTGGTCCACGCTGTCAAGGGCTCTCTCCTGATCCAAAGACACAACACCGAAGTGTCTCTAATGAAATAAAAAGGTTGTCCTTTATGGTCAAATACGTTTGGTCTGAATGTTCCACTGTGGCCAACTTAGTCAGTGCAGAGGAGAGCCACCGGCCTCCAGGTCTCCTTTCTTCAGCAGCAGGGGAAGCAGCGCTCGCTGACAGGAGACCAGAAGACATCCTGTTCTCAAACTCCCCAACAGAACCCCCCAAGTCCAGCACAAGTCCATTCCCCAAGTGTTTGAAAAAGTCCAGGTAGAAACCACAGATCCCGACGCCAACTCCTCCAGCGTCAGCTGTCTCCTCCGGGCTGAAGTGCTCTTCTGTGCCGTGGTCCTCTTCAGGTTGCAGAAGAAACACCTCAACAACGCCCGGCTACGCCCGATTACTCCACACACAGAGCAGAAGACTCACTAGAACATGACCCCAAGACCAGGAACAATTCCTACCAACATTAAAACAAAAGTTCTTTCTTCAAGGAATGAAACATTGATCAACTTTCTTTCGAGCTGTTTTTCTCTCTGGTTTGGGTTGTCAGAATAAATGTCCTGTTCCTTTAAAAACAGAACCCTGATGACTAGAATGTGTCTGTTTCTGTGCACTTCCAGTCCTATTTCCTCTATTTCTCTATTTGCTTTTTCTTTTTGTGCACTCGTGACGTGTTCAGGGACCGTGGGAGAAAGTGGTTTTCTGGGGGAACCACAGAACAACACGGTACCTCAGTTTGGAGGTCTGCTGCTCTCGGAACTGCAAGAGTCTCTCCTCAAACTCTGCCTCCTTCCTCCTCAGCTCCTCCCTCAGCTGCTCTGACGCCACCTCCATCTCCTCCATTTGGATCCTCTGGTGCTCCACCACGTTCTCCCTGGTTCCCACAGGGAATGTTAACAGACTAAAGAACTAAAGAACATGGAGTGGCTGCTTTGGTTGTTCATTAAACTCACAGGTGACGGAGTTCTGCTCGCGCCTCCTCCAGGAGGCTGTGTCCAAACCGAGGTAAGAGGCCCGGGGGGGGGTGGCTGACTCCCTCTGAACTACGGGTACCTGAGGGGACAAACCCGGTTTCTACCCGTGGATCGTCTGAATGGAGGGAATGACCTGGAGGGGGTCAGAACCTACTTGTGGGCAGAGCCTGACGAGGAGAGGGGACGTTGTCCCTCAGCCTCTTCAGCCCGGAGTTCACTCGGGACTGGACCTGGCGGTACGGAGACGACCTCCTGCTGTGGGAGGTGATGAGCTGCTGCTTGGCCACCAGAAGGCGCTGCTTCAGCACCTCCTTCTCCGCCTCGACACTCCGCAACTTCTCCTGGAGCTCCTCCATCATCTCCTCCATCTCCACGTCACGAAGTCTGGAGGCTGGCGGACCGCCCCCCGCCGCCAGCTGCTCCATACGACCACGGTCCTTCACCAGCCTCATCAGCTTGGTGCCCAGCCTGGGGGGTGGGAAGAGGAAGAGGTGAGGCTTAAAAAGAGAAGTAAAGGCCCAATCTCAGTGTTCCGTCTGAACCATGACCCCCCCAGAGACTCACTGAGGTCTCCTGCTGGGGGGCCGAGTGTGAGAGTGCGTGAGGGCTTCTGTCTGTGTGTGTCTGTGTGCGTCTTTGTGTCTCACTTCCTAATCTTGTCCTCTTGCTTGTGAACATGCTGTTTGAGGAGCAGGGTCTCCTCGTAGAGTCGTAGGAATCGGTCCTCCAGCTCCTCTCTAGAGACACGAGAGATGTCCTGTTTGTCCACCGCCGACCATTCTGTCCCCATTAATCACACACACACACACACACACACACACACACACACACACACAGTTTGTAAGACACAGCTCCAGTGATCAGTTTCCTAAATGAATGACATGGTGAAACCACATGGAGACCTGGTGCGGGGCGGGACAGGTTCACTGTGACATCTCTGACGGGAACATCAGCTGCTGTCTCATCATGGAAGGTGGACATGTCTCACGTCTCACACAGTTAGCTGTGAAAAAACATCACGCCAGACTTCATTGGTACATTTAGAACATTTGAACTAACATCACACTGACAAAGAAGACAGATATGAGACTATCTCCTCTAGTGAATTCAGTTAAAATGATTCCATGCAGCGCAAATGGATATTTGTATTCTAGTGACAAACTAGGAGCCTTTAATTAAACGTTAATTATTAATTATGTCCTACAGATCCTGCTGCAGCCCGTCAACACACCGCAGCAACAAGAGCTGCTTCTAAAAGAATCCCAGTCACAGGAGCCACAGCATCTCAGGGTTCTTCAAGGTTCTTCTGGGTTCTTCTGGCCATCATCGGGAGGATGAAATGACGCTTCTCCGGTCACGCAGCTAAAAAGACGCCAGATTTGAAGCGCAGTCTCCGACGTGATTTGAGCAGACAATTAACGTTCCTGCCGTTACGTCTGTAAAGTTGTTTTTGCGTTAATACAATCTGATGTGTAGTGTTTATTGTTCTGTTCAACGGAACTATTGAAACAAAGTCGAATCTCAAAACTCGCAGCGAGTTTACATTAGCTTCGTTAGCTCATTTAGCTAACGTCAGCTCAGTAAGAAGGCAAACTAGGTGAACGTTATGGTGTCATAATTGTGATGTTCATGTCTTCGTATCATGCATTTAGTTTAAAGGCTCTTAAAATTTCATTTTGGATAATGTCTTACCTTTATTTTTTCGGAACACGGTTGCTACCGAAAACATTACAATTCACGTCGTCAAGATGGAACCACGCATGCGCCGAGAGAAGAGGTTTCTGGGTAATGTAGTTATTTAGGCTCAAAGGGACTCAAGTCTGCATGTATTTATTAATGAGCCTGGCCCTGGACCCCACATGAACATAGAATATGAAGATGTCAAAACACATGAACCCTGACAGGCTGTTAGATAGATCTCATTTAAAGTGGACATTACATTACATTATAACATTACATTATATGTTATTTAACTGACGCTTTTATCCAAAGCGACTTATAATGAGTGCATTTCAACCCTAAGGATACAAACATGGACACATCCAGGGATCACCAGGCCATGGTGTCTCCCCATCACTGCCACTTCCTCCGGGTGAGACCTTTGACCCCCGGGGCTTGTCTCTCAGCAGCAGCTCATCAGAGAGTCGGCCTGTTAATCCATGATGCCTGCAGACGTTATGTCCAGAAGGCCTGGCCTCCACCTCCACATCTCTGATGATCTTCACATCCAACATTTAGCTACGATGAAGGCCTGGAGACCTGATTTATGAAGCAGGGACATTTTTTCTAATATTCATTTATGCATAAGGGTGGACTAAATAATAGGTCCAGCTCTCAGCCTCAGAATGCTGATGATGATGATGATGGAGAAGGGCCGCTAGGGGGCAGCTGGTTGACATGAAGATGAGTCCTTCAGACATCAGAGGGACTCAAGACAGGTTTTATTACATGAACTATTCAGATAATTCAATTATTTTGATACATATATATTATATTGTATCATATTATATAACATCACCTTGTATTACGACTGATCGTCAGAGCGCTTGTTCCACCGTTGGGAGGAACAAATCTTCAAAGATACCCGCCCTCCTCTGACTGCGATTGGTTCGTTTCAGGTTCACGGCCAATCAAACCATCGATTGCACAGAGTATTACCCAATCAGGGGACAAGCTCTGCCCCGTAGTGATTCAAAACGAGACGCGCTATTTTATATTATATCTTACAAATATTACTGGGTATATTCCATGTTTCAAAAACATAAATAGACACACATTGACTATTTGTAAAATGTATTTTTTTAATACATTAAAATTGCCCTCTTTGGGCCGGCCACAGATATGTATAAAGGAGACATCTAGCCTTCATATACTGTATATCTAAGGTTGAGGGACCCTGCTCTAGAGAAAGTCTTCGTAGTGACGTAGTTCACACAATAAAAGATAAAAGACCACCAGGTCAGTCCTGGTTGTGGACTCGTCTTCACAGCCGTCCACTTGCTATCCTGTGGGATCCAGATGTTCCAGAGCAACAGCTGGGAACAAGCAGTCCTCTGAGACAAAATCATCCAGATTATTTTTTAACCTTGAATTAACCTCTACCATCAGAATGATCAATTTACATAAACACAACTGAGCCTGGATCAGCGGGCCTCTGGCCTCCGTGTGATGTCCAGCACGCTCCCACGCTTACCTCCGTCTGTCCCCCCGTCTCTAATCTTCATGACCTCTCTCATGACGTGTAATCAGCTCAGAGTTCACTACTGGGAACACTATGAGGAGTTTTGGACCGTCTCCACAGAGCTGAGGACAGAAAAGCTGAAGGGGATCAGACTTGTGCACCAGGATCTGAGACATGGACAGTGAATGTGTGTATATATATGGGCAGTAGATGGGTCTCCTAGTGTCTCTTATCATCTCCTATTGGCCCTTCTTGTCTAATTTTTACTCCTATTTTCACCCTTGTCCTATTGTCTCTTGTCCTCTAAATGTCCTCAGAGGATCATCGGTTCTCTTAAGGGGTGTACAAGTAACCATCCGTCCTCTGGAAGTAAAGTGAGACATTCTAAAAGTGTCTCAGAGACGGATCCTTGGCTCATGTGAGATGAATCCTGTGAGATCACGAGAGGGATCAGATCTCAACTCACTTCTTCATCGCCGCAAAACTATTTGTCTTTTCAAGTTTTGAGATGAAGTTGGCGGGTTATTTCTCTTAAACTAGCATCTTCTTTAAAGCTGAGCCTGTCAGATGCATGTTTGATGCGGGTCTCTGGGGGACCAGCGAGAAGCGATAGAAGGAAGACGAGGGCGTCAATTAAGAGACAGACACTTCAAAATGGAGGCGATTAAACTTGGAAATCTTTAAAATGCTCCCCACAGAATTGTCTCCTCTGAGGAAAAAAGTCCCCAAAGTTCACAGCTTGATTCCACAGCAAGAAGAGAGGACAGACAAGCGCTATTTATTTTGGTAACAACATGTCTCCTCCTCAATGTCCCTGTCTCTATGAACTTACAACCTGCCATAACTTCTAAAGAGGGACGTCAGGGAAAAACAAGGCAACCTCCTATGAGACGCTTTGAAAGACAGGACACCTCCTATGAGACGCTTTGAAAGACAGGACACCTCCTATGAGATGCTTTATAAGACAGGACACCTCCTATGAGACGCTTTGAAAGACAGGACAACTCCTATGAGATGCTTTATAAGACAGGACACCTCCTATGAGACGCTTTGAAAGACAGGACACCTCCTATGAGACGCTTTGAAAGACAGGACACCTCCTATGAGACGCTTTGAAAGACAGGACACCTCCTATGAGACGCTTTATAAGACAGGACACCTCCTATGAGACGCTTTATAAGACAGGACACCTCCTATGAGACGCTTTATAAGACAGGACACCTCCTATGAGACGCTTTGAAAGACAGGGCACCTCCTATGAGACGCTTTGAAAGACAGGGCACCTCCTATGAGACGCTTTGAAAGACAGGACACCTCCTATGAGACCCTTTTTTAAGACAGGACACCTCCTATGAGACGCTTTATAAGACAGGACACCTCCTATGAGACGCTTTGAAAGACAGGACACCTCCTATGAGACGCTTTGAAAGACAGGACACCTCCTATGAGATGCTTTATAAGACAGGACACCTCCTATGAGACGCTTTGAAAGACAGGACAACTCCTATGAGATGCTTTATAAGACAGGACACCTCCTATGAGACGCTTTGAAAGACAGGACACCTCCTATGAGACGCTTTGAAAGACAGGACACCTCCTATGAGACGCTTTGAAAGACAGGACACCTCCTATGAGACGCTTTATAAGACAGGACACCTCCTATGAGACGCTTTATAAGACAGGACACCTCCTATGAGACGCTTTATAAGACAGGACACCTCCTATGAGACGCTTTGAAAGACAGGGCACCTCCTATGAGACGCTTTGAAAGACAGGGCACCTCCTATGAGACGCTTTGAAAGACAGGACACCTCCTATGAGACCCTTTTTTAAGACAGGACACCTCCTATGAGACGCTTTATAAGACAGGACACCTCCTATGAGACGCTTTGAAAGACAGGACACCTCCTATGAGACGCTTTGAAAGACAGGACACCTCCTATGAGATGCTTTATAAGACAGGACACCTCCTATGAGACGCTTTGAAAGACAGGACAACTCCTATGAGATGCTTTATAAGACAGGACACCTCCTATGAGACGCTTTGAAAGACAGGACACCTCCTATGAGACGCTTTGAAAGACAGGACACCTCCTATGAGACGCTTTGAAAGACAGGACACCTCCTATGAGACGCTTTATAAGACAGGACACCTCCTATGAGACGCTTTGAAAGACAGGACACCTCCTATGAGACGCTTTATAAGACAGGACACCTCCTATGAGATGCTTTATAAGACAGGACACCTCCTATGAGACGCTTTGAAAGACAGGGCACCTCCTATGAGACGCTTTGAAAGACAGGACACCTCCTATGAGACCCTTTTTTAAGACAGGACACCTCCTATGAGACGCTTTATAAGACAGGACACCTCCTATGAGACGCTTTGAAAGACAGGACACCTCCTATGAGACGCTTTGAAAGACAGGACACCTCCTATGAGATGCTTTATAAGACAGGACACCTCCTATGAGACGCTTTGAAAGACAGGACAACTCCTATGAGATGCTTTATAAGACAGGACACCTCCTATGAGACGCTTTGAAAGACAGGACACCTCCTATGAGACGCTTTGAAAGACAGGGCACCTCCTATGAGACGCTTTGAAAGACAGGACACCTCCTATGAGACGCTTTATAAGACAGGACACCTCCTATGAGACGCTTTGAAAGACAGGACACCTCCTATGAGATGCTTTATAAGACAGGACACCTCCTATGAGACGCTTTGAAAGACAGGACACCTCCTATGAGACGCTTTGAAAGACAGGACACCTCCTATGAGACGCTTTATAAGACAGGACACCTCCTATGAGACGCTTTGAAAGACAGGACACCTCCTATGAGACGCTTTATAAGACAGGACACCTCCTATGAGATGCTTTATAAGACAGGACACCTCCTATGAGACGCTTTGAAAGACAGGACACCTCCTATGAGACGCTTTATAAGACAGGACACCTCCTATGAGACGCTTTATAAGACAGGACACCTCCTATGAGACGCTTTGAAAGACAGGACACCTCCTATGAGACGCTTTATAAGACAGGACACCTCCTATGAGACCCTTTTTTAAGACAGGACACCTCCTATGAGACGCTTTATAAGACAGGACACCTCCTATGAGACGCTTTATAAGACAGGACACCTCCTATGAGACGCTTTGAAAGACAGGACACCTCCTATGAGACGCTTTATAAGACAGGACACCTCCTATGAGATGCTTTATAAGACAGGACACCTCCTATGAGACGCTTTGAAAGACAGGACACCTCCTATGAGACGCTTTATAAGACAGGACACCTCCTATGAGACGCTTTATAAGACAGGACACCTCCTATGAGACGCTTTGAAAGACAGGACACCTCCTATGAGACGCTTTATAAGACAGGACACCTCCTATGAGACCCTTTTTTAAGACAGGACACCTCCTATGAGACGCTTTATAAGACAGGACACCTCCTATGAGACGCTTTATAAGACAGGACACCTACTATGAGATGCTTTGAAAGACAGGACACCTCCTATGAGACGCTTTGAAAGACAGGACACCTCCTATGAGACGCTTTATGAGACAGGACACCTCCTATGAGACGCTTTATAAGACAGGACACCTCCTATGAGACGCTTTATAAGACAGGACACCTCCTGTGAGACGCTTTATAAGACAGGACACCTCCTATGAGACGCTTTATAAGACAGGACACCTCCTATGAGACGCTTTATAAGACAGGACACCTCCTGTGAGATGCCTTAACGTGTATTAGAGTATTTCTGTGTTTTTCATTGTAGTAATACGACACAAAGAATGTGCTGTGATGTGAGAGCATGTCCATGATGGGGGACATTAGGTATATGAGGACAGTTAGGTTAAGGACATATTTGATGGACTGTGAAGAAAACAAGTATTTATCTGGAAATTCATCAACAGGATGGTCCAAAAAAGGACGTCCATGTTCCAGAAGACACTTTTGTCTTTAACGTAACAGGATCGTATTTTGTTCATCTGTGGAAACTGATTCAGAGAATGAATGAATGAGGAAATGAAAGCGATGGTGGTTCTATCTGTTGATGGTTCTATCTGATGGTGGTTCTATCTGATGGTGGTTCTATCTGTTGATGGTTCTATCTGATGATGGTTCTATCTGATGGTGGTTCTATCTGTTGATGGTTCTATCTGATGGTGGTTCTATCTGATGGTGGTTCTATCTGTTGATGGTTCTATCTGTTGGTGGTTCTATCTGTTGATGGTTCTATCTGATGGTGGTTCTATCTGATGGTGGTTCTATCTGTTGATGGTTCTATCTGTTGGTGGTTCTATCTGTTGATGGTTCTATCTGATGGTGGTTCTATCTGATGGTGGTTCTATCTGTTGGTGGTTCTATCTGATGGTGGTTCTATCTGATGGTGGTTCTATCTGTTGGTGGTTCTATCTGATGGTGGTTCTATCTGTTGGTGGTTCTATCTGTTGGTGGTTCTATCTGATGGTGGTTCTATCTGATGGTGGTTCTATCTGATGGTGGTTCTATCTGATGGTGGTTCTATCTGTTGATGGTTCTATCTGATGGTGGTTCTATCTGATGGTGGTTCTATCTGTTGATGGTTCTATCTGTTGGTGGTTCTATCTGATGGTGGTTCTATCTGTTGATGGTTCTATCTGTTGGTGGTTCTATCTGTTGGTGGTTCTATCTGATGGTGGTTCTATCTGTTGGTGGTTCTATCTGTTGATGGTTCTATCTGATGGTGGTTCTATCTGATGGTGGTTCTATCTGTTGATGGTTCTATCTGTTGGTGGTTCTATCTGATGGTGATTCTATCTGTTGATGGTTCTATCTGATGGTGGTTCTATCTGATCTCTACGCCCCTGCGCGTGGTCTCCTGGTGAGTTCAATGTAACTCGGATTTTGAATGTCTCTCAGTCAATATCAGTTGTGCTTTCAACATACATGCATTTCGGTTGAATACAATCATGCAGCTGTGCATTGGGATTATTCTATAGATTACAGTGATATTACAATATTCTCATTTCTTTATTGATTACATTGTTTCAGAATCATGGCCGAATCCTGGTGTACATTGAATGAATTTCATTGATTTGTCTAATTTACGAACCGTGTCATCAGTTTCTTTATAATAATCCAAACATACATGACCTCAGGGTTAAACGATATAATTGGAGAATGAAAAAGAGCATGTGCGTGAGAGTTAATAGATCAGGTCTTTCTATGTTGCACTACATTATTTCTAATTCTAACATTTCAAATAATGTTAGAACTTTTAAGGCCACAGGATAACATTTTTTTCCTGTTTTGTGAACATACATATAGTTTATCACACGTAATTTAATCACAATTTGTCAATATGCGACCATTGTGTCTCTGGTGGAGATAAAGTGAACCGTTGCTTAAAAGCAGATTACACGTTATATGTGTTTGTTTATGCAGTGAAGGTCCAGCTGGAGTCATTTAAGTGTATGGCAGATGCTGATTCTGGCCCACACACACACACACTCACTGATCTCATGTCGGTTCCGGACCAGAGCATCATGTCGGCCGCCTCCTGCCCGCTCTGCTTGGCTGCCCAGTGAAGAGCCGTTTGACATGTGGTGACAGGGTGAGTGAATGATGGTGATTAGTGTTACAGCCTCAAGGCTCGCTGTCAAGGGTTAGCTTACTGTGTTAGCGATAGCCCTGTTAGCTACAGTATGTGTCAGTTAGCCAGGTAATACTTTAGTGTGTCTGAATACCATCTTTGTTCTGTTGTAGCAGTCAAGTATTGTATTTGATGATTACGAGTGAACTCCACACTTTCATTTCATGTTTAAACGACATGAAATTAAAACAGATTACTTACAGACAGACTAACAGAGACTAACTATAGACTACCAAGAGACTACAGACTACCATGGACTAACACAGACTGACTACAGTCTACAGACCGATTACAGACTACCTATAAACTAACGGCAGACTAACACAGATCTAACACAAACTACCTACAGAGTAACACAGCCTACCTACAGACTAATACAGACTACCTACAGACTAATACAGACTACCTACAGACTAACACAAACTACCTACAGACTGACACAAACTACCTACAGACTAACACAGCCTACCTACAGACTAACACAGCCTACCTACAGACTAACATAGCCTACCTACAGACTAATACAGACTACCTACAGACTAATACAGACTACCTACAGACTAACACAGCCTACCTACAGACTAACATAGCCTACCTACAGACTAATACAGACTACCTACAGACTGACACAAACTACCTACAGACTAACACAGCCTACCTACAGACTAATACAGACTACCTACAGACTAACACAAACTACCTACAGACTGACACAAACTACCTACAGACTAACACAGCCTACCTACAGACTGACACAAACTACCTACAGACTAACACAGCCTACCTACAGACTGACACAAACTACCTACAGACTAAAACAGCCTACCTACAGACTAACATAGCCTACCTACAGACTAATACAGACTACCTACAGACTAACCCAAACTACCTACAGACTAACTTCTTCTTCCTCTCCTCTTCTAAATGTATGTCTGCTCTGCATCGTCTCTCAGCTGAAAGAGCAACGTGATCAGGGATCCTTTGATCAGATAGGATCAATAAGCAGATCAGCATCTGTCAGCCCTGTGGCGGTTAGAAGAGTCGCTGGTCTGAGAGCACCATGAAACAGACGGCTACACTGGTTTACAGGCTACTGGTACACAGGCTACACTGGTTTACAGGCTACTGGTACACAGGCTACACTGGTTTACAGGCTACTGGTACACAGGCTACACTGGTTTACAGGCTACTGGTACACAGGCTACATTGGTTTACAGGCTACTGGTACACAGGCTACACTGGTTTACAGGCTACTGGTACACAGGCTACACTGGTTTACAGGCTACTGGTACACAGGCTACATTGGTTTACAGGCTACTGGTACACAGGCTACACTGGTTTACAGGCTACTGGTACACAGGCTACACTGGTTTACAGGCTACTGGTACACAGGCTACACTGGTTTACAGGCTACTGGTACACAGGCTACATTGGTTTACAGGCTACTGGTACACAGGCTACACTGATTTACAGGCTACTGGTACACAGGCTACATTGGTTTACAGGCTACTGGTACACAGGCTACACTGGTTTACAGGCTACTGGTACACAGGTTACAGGTTACTGGTACTCTGATTTACAGGCTACTGGTACACTGGTAGACTGTTTACTGTGAGATGAGGCCCTAAAGCAAAGGAAGTGAAGAGACGGTGGACGGTAACCCTTTGGTGGAGGGAGAGATCTTGTGGCTGATTGTGTGATGATCGGCCCCCGTCTGCCCGAGGACCCGGGCCACTTTCCTTTGTTTGTTCACATATCAATGGCATTGTAATAACCATGTAATTACAATATCTCTACACTCCCATCACACCCGTCACTAATGAGCATGAATTCCACTTCCTGCTGCAGAGTCCACTAATCGAAGTTTAGACAATGGGCCCCGGGGCGCAGACATGTGGAAGGCACCCAACCCCCCCCCCATCCCTCCTTCATAAGAGCAAGACCTTTTTTTTCTTGTTATTTTGTTGGTTATTTTGTTGCTCTTTGTGTTTGTTTTGTAGCAGTTGTGTGTGTCGTGCACGAGGCCCCCAGGGCCCGTTCAGTAATCCATGCTGCTAATATCAGGATGACGGGAGTCGGCAGCAGAGATATAAATACCCCAGTGGAAGTAGTGTGTGTGTAGCACGCTGTTATTGTCTCGGAGCTGTCAGCACGTTTAAAGAGACGGCTACGCATCGCTGCTCCGTACACTAACGTGACAGGAGATGGGACGTGTGCGTGAATCCTTTTTACATGAGGTTCCTTAACACACACACACCTCAGGAGGAGAAGACCACTTACCCCCTTCATCACGTCCACATCACACGAGGTCCGTCCACATAGGCCTCTGGTGGTCAGGCACAGCCCGAAGGAGTGACGCGGCACCCCAGAACTATAATTCCATGGGCTCACCACCTGTGGGGGAAACCTATGGGGTCAGGTGTGCTGCTACAAGGGGGGCAGTGACAGTGGAGGGTCTAGACAGAACAGACCTGGGTTGATGCTGGCTCTCCAGACGTGGAACGTTTAGAATTTATTTGAGTCACTTTTTTGTCTCCTAGGGTTATAGTTGTTTTGAGTGTCTTTATTGTCGTGTTGGGTTCTCTGGAGTCTCTTTGGGGCTGTTTCAAACATTTGAGTCTAATAGCGTCTCATTGGATCCACACCAGCTGATCGTCTTATCTTTTATCTCCAGAATCTTAGACATATAACCATTGGTCTAAACATTTGATCCATCTATTCAATTCAAATCATTTTATTTTGTATAGCCCAAAATCGCAAATGACAAATTAGCCTCAGAGGGCTTTACAGTCTGTACACATGCAACATCCTCTGTGCCGAAACCCTCACATCAGCACAGGAACAACTCTCCAAAACATGAAAACCCTTCCATGGCAAAAAAAGGGAAGAAACCTCAGGGAGAACATCAGAGGAGGGTCCGTCTCCCGGGGTGGACAGACTGCAATGGATGTCATGTGTACAGAATGATCTTTATCTCATACCTTAAATTCATGTTCAGGAGTACTTTAATTTAATATCCTGTGCTGATATTTTCCACCACAAACAAGCGTCCTTGTTGACCTCTAGCCGTGGTGGTGTGTGTGTGTGTGTGTGGGAGGGGGGGGGTTCCTGATGCCATTACTGGTGTTTATTGTCCGGCAGGGGTGCTGAAGCACCAGCTGGGCCTTTAATCAGAGGCCTGCTGGGCCGTCCACACTGTTTACCTGATACACCTGGCTGTTAATTACACACAGAGGGAGGCCGTCCTTCAGCTGGACTCGACACAAGATGGAGCGTATGTCCTCACAGAGACAGGTAAACACCACCACATGTCCTCACAGAGACAGGTAAACACCACCACATGTCCTCACAGAGACAGGTAAACACCACCACATGTCCTCACAGAGACAGGTAAACACCACCACATGTCCTCACAGAGACAGGTAATCACCACCACATGTCCTCACAGAGACAGGTAAACACCACCACATGTCCTCACAGAGACAGGTAATCACCACCACATGTCCTCACAGAGACAGGTAATCACCACCACATGTCCTCACAGAGACAGGTAAACACCACCACATGTCCTCACAGAGACAGGTAATCACCACCACATGTCCTCACAGAGACAGGTAAACACCACCACATGTCCTCACAGAGACAGGTAAACACCACCACATGTCCTCAGAGAGACAGGTAAACACCACCACATGTCCTCACAGAGACAGGTAAACACCACCACATGTCCTCACAGAGACAGGTAAACACCACCACATGTCCTCACAGAGACAGGTAAACACCACCACATGTCCTCAGAGAGACAGGTAAACACCACCACATGTCCTCACAGAGACAGGTAAACACCACCACATGTCCTCACAGAGACAGGTAATCACCACCACATGTCCTCTCAGAGACAGGTAATCACCACCACATGTCCTCACAGAGACAGGTAAACACCACCACATGTGCTCACAGAGACAGGTAAACACCACCACATGTCCTCACAGAGACAGGTAAAAAAAAAATCACCAAATGTAATGCAGTGCTTAAAGAGACTTCTCTGGCCCATACCTGAAATTAGTTTGACACGCCTGTGTTGGACGGTTCTCTTATACGGTTCTGTTAGACGGTCCTTTTGGATGGTTCTGTTGGATGGTTCTGTTGGATGGTTCTGTTGGATGGTCCTGTTGGATGGTTCTGTTGGATGGTTCTGTTGGATGGTCCTGTTGGATGGTTCTGTTGGATGGTTCTGTTAGACGGTTCTGTTGGACGGGTTCTCGTTGTTATATCTGCTCTGAAATATTTCCCATCTCATTAACATGGTAATTGAGGTTCTACGTCTCTCTCCGTTCACCGAGTCTCTGAGCAGACGAGTAATAGGAGCGGGGGAGGATGGTTGGGGGGGGATGGCGGTATGATGGTGGGGGGAGGATGGGTGGGGGGGGGGGGGGTGATGGGAAGGGGGGGGGTGTAGCAACTTCATTGTGTGAGAAATGAAAAGTCCTTCTGGTGGGAGAGACTGTGAAAGGACTCATTGGTCTCTCGCTCAGAGGTCACCAGGGGTCTGAAGAATTATGATTACGTTCCATATCCCCCCGTTGCCCCCCCCAAGATGAGACCCGGCCGCTTTGTTTGGCTCACAGGTTCATCAAGACGAGATGCGCGTCTCTTTCATCTCTTTGTTTTATTCTCTGGGTTGTAGATGAAGATGACTTTCATCATCACTACACATCACTGATGTCGATTGGTGAGGATTCTCATTCCGTTATGATGTAATAAATCCTGTTTTGTTGACTCTATGGAATCAAACTCTTTTCTCTTATTTTGTCCACCTTGTGGAAATAAACCATCTCTGTGTTGCATTTTCTTTGATAGAGAACATTGCTCATTTGAGAGCATCATTTAATGAGACACATGTATATTATATAATGAAATGATAATTATATAACTCATGATTTTATTAGGCTTGATAAGATGTGATTTGAGTTTGAAGAACTTTCTCCTTCAGGAACAGACGTGTCAGATTCTTTTAGAACTCATTTACAACGACACAGAGGATCTGTAGTATCAACAAAGATCACCTTTCACAAAGCAGCTTCTGGTGACTTCTGATACACAGGAGGCTCTGCTAGTAAGTGAACTAACGTAGACCTGATAGCACACCCAACCAGTCAGGACAACGTGGACGCTGCTCACAAGGCTCGACACACAATGTTCCTCCTGAAGCTTAGACTTCTTCTTGTAACGGTCCCATTTCAGTGGAACAAAGTGATGAATACGCTTTGATAAGCTCTGGAGTGATGAAGCCCATGAAACACATACCTGCACACATCACTTCTAATCTCCACCGCTGTCCCTCCACCGCCTCCGGATTAGCATACGAGAGAGTGTTTGCGACTCAACAAGATGGCCGCCCTGCCCCCCCCCAAAGGCGGCGCTCGTCTCCACGCCTCCGCCTGTTGACTACAATTAGGCCTCGCTGGGCAGCAGCAGTTTAACATCTCACAAAGCCGAGATGGTCCTCTAAGTGTTCTGGACGGGAGTCCCTGGAGAGCTCATTAAACCTGCAGCCCCCCCCAGGATGAAACACGTCCCACCTCTCGGATGAGTATTTTGACATCGCTGAGGCTGTAAATAACAATGACTCTACTTTGCACTTCCTACAAGCATCCTGCTTGGCTCTTTGTGGTCGCCATGTGGAGGTTTAAAGATGTTCAGCTGGTTGACTGGACCAAATATTTAAAGCAATAAAATCTTCATCATTAGGAAACAGAACAAGAACATTCACATGAAAACAAAAGGACAAGCTCTACAAAAGAGCCTGTGTTTAGCTTACCGTTAGCTTAGCACAAACAACGAGGCTCATTGTCAAGTAGAATGATGCCAAGTCTACAACTCAAAGTACACTACACCATACAATACACTAGGTTTAATGTGATTGGATGGCAGTACCTTACATACAATACACTGTATATTACCTACATCAAGAAGGTACACTATGGACTCGTGCCGTTGGATGGGAAGTGAGAAGGTCCTGTGTGGGAATCACTGATGTTTTTACCTCAGCAGGTGGACGTAGCTGAGCTGCTCCTTCAAAGGAACACTTGTGTTGTGTTAATAAGACTAATGAGCTCAAGTATTTGACATTTGACAACAACAGTTACTTTGAGACATGTTTGTTGTTTTATACTCAGTGATGAAGGTTTTCTTTCATGTTGCTCTCTTGTCTTCATGTGTAGATAAATGAACATGATTCAGGACCTCCTGGGCGGGGGGGTAAGCTTTGAGTGGTTCTGCTGACGGTCTTAACCCAGAACACCGGCAGAACTCACAGGAGGAAGAGCTGGCAGTGAGATGTTCAATGTGTCACCAAAGGAGCTGCTCACTCACTTCAGTCTGAGGAGACGAGGTGTTCGTCAGCTCAGATCTGCAGTTAATATAGCGCTCACTTGACAGCAAGCCTTCTGATGATAATAATTCATAATAATAATAATAATAATAATAGAAGAACAGTAAATTGACCATTATTGGCACAGATTCCAAACATTGTGAGACTTGTTTTCTCCCGTTGGTCTTAATGAATTATTATGAGTTAATGAGTAAATCTTTAAATTGACCAGGGTCCATCTGTGCACTAAAAAAACAACTAGTGTCTTCACTATTGGGGTCCCTCAGTCCTGGGTCAACTCCTCTCATCCACTCACAGAACTTCTACCACCGCTATGCTGACGACACCAAACTAATCCCATCTTTCCCCCAATCACACGTAGCAGCACTAATGGCTGACATCTCTCAGTGGATGGCCACACCTTCTGAAGATTAGTATTATTATTAGTATAATTCTCACCTAAGGAACAAAGTATTTTAATGGTCAGAAGGCTCTGGTCATCTCACGCCTTGCAGATTGTAACTCCTCCTCTCGCACTAATACAGGAGCCTAATATTGATATTAGTTCCCCGAGGATCCTTCTTAGGGGTAAATAACATTACGCATGGGATCATTTCACATCACTGAAGTCCGGTTCATGTGCTGCTCCAGAGATGTCAGGGAGAGACCGAGTCAGGTGACTGAAACGAGGAGACAGAATTTCATAATGTTTCTACTTCCTGTTAAACGCTTTGTATGCACATTGTACACACACATAAATAGTCAAATGTAGTTATAGTTAAATACACACATGTACTACGTCGCCGGCTTGTGACAGAGAAGAAGAAAGTGCACAGAACAAAGCGGTTATCTCTGCTTATGCTGCTTCCATTTAAATCCGTTTAAAAACTGTCCATCAACTCGTGATCATTTTGATTTTCTGGTCTGGAACTCAAAGACATTCAGAAGACTGAGATATTAAACGATGGAGAAGCTGGAAGCAGCAGATCTGTTTGTTTTTTCGTGATAAAAATGAAGTGCGTTCCTATGAAAAGGTGCTGATGAGAGATGAAAGGAGAGGAGAGCTTTAAAATGCAGGAGGTTGGTGATGAAAGTGATGGTTTCTCCTCTCATCGCTCACAACACATTCTTTCTAGGAAGTAGGAATGTTTTACAGTATCTCTGGAAACGAGTGACGTGAGGAATAATTACCGCTCTAAACCCACGGACCCGAGCGCCGTCAGGAAAAATAAAGAAGGGTTTTGAAGAAGCAAAAGAAAGAGAAGAGGTGTCAGTGTTATGAAGAAGAAGCTGTCAGAGCGTTGTCTTTGAAGCTGATCAGAGACGTCCTTTACTCACAGAACCCAGGAGACGAGACAAAGGGACCAGGACTCCTCCATCGGTCTCTGTCTCCGTGAACACCAGCGCCGGGACGCCGCCTCTGGCCTCCTCCTGGCCTCCTCCTGGCCTCCTCCTGGTTGATGGAGCTCCAGCATCTGCTCCTGTATCCGGTAAGGGTCCTGGACCCGGTCCTGTATTAAAAAACAATAGAATACTTTACCATCCAAACATCAACAAATCAAAGTTGAAAGAATAATTATGTCTGAGTCGTAGTATCGTGTTATTTACACATTATTAAGACAACAATTCTGTTTTTTTAGTTTTATATTGTTTTTATATTTCATATTCTATTAAATCCTATTGTAAATTGAATGTGTTTGTCTTATTTTCCAATGATTGCACCCCGTCCTTGGTATGTCCAACATACTTGGTTCTGATTCTTATTCTGATTTTAATAAATAATAGTATGAAAGTAGTATAAAAACCATGTTTATTTTCTGAGTCTAATATTGAGAGGTCCTCACTTCCACTGACCTTTATTTTGAAATTCCATCTACTCACCTTTAGTTGAGTGATAAAAAGCCCCTCAGTGCACCTCTGGATGTTGGCTGTGGTGACCTCTGCTGATTGATTATTGATTGGTTATTGATTATTGTGACAGAGGGTTGTTTCTGTCCCCTGTGAATGCTCGTCTCCATAGAGACATCCTCAGTCAATTACACATACCGTCTTTCAGGGACCTCCGTGCTAAGCTAACTCACAAGCTACCCAACGGCTAATTTATGTGGAAACCTTCACAAAAAAGAAGAACATTTTGCTGAATAGTTTTGATGTGATGAAGATCTGCTCCGGCTTTGCCCTCTCAGAGTCTCAACTTGCTCCCAACCCCCCCGTCTCCCCCCAAGCCCCCCGTCTCCCCCCAACCCCTCCCAGCAAGGAAAGAGGCATTACTCGACCTTTAACCCGAGAGAAGTCATTCCATAATGTGCATCCCAACTGGTGCAGCGTTTAGGACGGTGTTACCTGGAGATGTGCTTGGAGGACCTCCTCATCACCTCGTCACCATCTTGGATTTTGAACCAACAACCACAATGAAGAACAACCAAGACGACGTCGTCAATAACCCAAGATTGGGAAATCCAACCACAACAATTCACCTGGACCACAGGTCACTAAATGAAGACAGACTGCTCTCACCTGGTCATCATGACCCAGGTGAAGACCAATGCCCCCCCCCCCCCCCCGTCCACCCAATTATCAATAGTTGCGAACAGTAGCCGTAACCAAAGAGGAGCACAAAACAAATCGAGATTTGTGATTTTTTATAGAAATGCAATGTATGTCTTTCCTTGATTCTCACTGTCATCTTCTCGTCCGATGGACCGAGCCGGACCCCCAGCGGGCGTTTGACACCTGTCGATCAATACTAGAATATCATTCATAGTCAGGTACTTTCACAGCTTTCACTCCGTAGTGGATCCTTTCACTCGGTTTTGGATACAAAGACAAACTACAGCCAGGAGACCAGGGACACATGTTGAAATACAGTGAGGAGGACAGGTGATTGGACACAAAAGGACACTCCTCCTCCTCTCTCTGCTCCCTCTACCTCCTCTTTGTCCTCCTCCTTCTCTTCTGAGCCCCCCCCCCCTCTCATCCCGTCTCCCGGAGTCGCCTTGTCTGTCCGGTGTGAGTCGCTCTGTGCGTAATACTCTGCGCGCCGTCATGTCTTTTCGGGGTTTCATTTTCCCGCCGTCCGTGTCTCTGTCCCTGAGCTCTTGCCCGTCCTTCGGTACCGGGGTTCTGTTGGGACCAAGGCAGGAGGAGCTGGGTCGGTCCACTTCGGGATCAGCTTTCGCTCCGTACTCCGGATCCGGGTCCTCTCCCGGTTTCAGCTCGCACCTCCCGTACGGCGGCTCCTTTGAGGTGAGTGACCGGACCGGGACCGGAGCAGATGGAGCGGCCCGGAACCGGGACAGACCAGCTGCTCCGGGTCGCAGACTGAGCCGAGTTTTACCTTCGGACGTTTTGGGTTTCTTTACTTTAAAAACGGAGATTCGATGCTTTTCATTAAAAATAAAATGAATCCAGAATATAACAAATATGTAAATCAAATGAGAATACATGTTAAAATCAAGTGAATTAAAGAAAGACATTAAGACAATGTACATTTTAAGAGAAACACAATAATAATGATAATAATGTAATGGGAATATTAATAATAATGACCTAATCATTATTATTATTATGATTATTATTATTTTGTTAATAACAATTGAAATTATAATAATATTAGCTGAATTAAGGAATATCACACTTTATTTCAAATTAAAGCTGCATCAGTAACTTTCACTTACAATTGACTTTAGATTTAATTAGATTTAATTAGATTAAATGGGTAAATAAATTATAAATAACATTTAGCTACTAAAATCTTTGTTTCTTCAATACATTTATTCTCAGGAATATAACAATACAAAATAACAAGCTTTCTCTGTGGCTGTGGATTAACAGCTGCTATTTTTAGATCAAATTAATTGAGTGTTTTAATGAAACCTTTTTACCCGGATAGTGTCCTTAACCGGATGAAGATGAAGATGAAGAGATTAAGACTAAGATTAGGACTCAGAGGGGCACAAACAGCTGTGAGGTCTCAGGCGTTTCTCTTCTGCCGGTGTTTCAGCGTCCCGGCTGCGATCCGTCCTCTGGGGCCGCTCTGGACCACCACCCGTCCACCCCCCTCGGGGCCCTGGGGCCCTACGCCTACGGAGAAGCGTCTTACCGGAAGAACGCAACACGGGACGCCACGGCCACGCTGAAGACCTGGCTCAACGAGCACCGGAAGAACCCCTACCCCACCAAGGGGGAGAAGATCATGCTGGCCATCATCACCAAGATGACGCTCACTCAGGTCTCCACCTGGTTCGCCAACGCACGCCGGAGGCTGAAGAAGGAGAACAAGATGACCTGGACCCCCAGGAATCGGAGCGAGGACGAGGAGGACGAGGACGTCGAGCTGGAGAGGAACCACGAAGACGACGAGACCGCCAAGGTCAGCGAGGAGCCCGAGGAGCCCGAGACCAGGAGCCAGGCTGGTGAGTGGGAGGAGAGCAGGGAGCTGGAATCAATCACAACAGCAACAGGTACCTTGAATGTTCTCAGTCTAGAAGGCTGGAAGGTTGGTTTTGTGATTGTCGTTGCACAAAGGAAGAACAAACAACAACAAACCAGGTACAAGACCAAGATTCACAAAAGGAATAAAATAAGTGAAACAGTACGAAACATTAAAATTATAAAAGTATGAATAAAACAAAGGTCAAATGTGTGCTAACAAGCTCAAACATTTTAAAACACACGGACCTGTCAATCACGTGTCATTGATTTCACACAAAAGCTTTCAATCACTACATTTATTTAAAATCCACAATCACTTTTGTGCTTCATACTCCACAAACAACAGGATATCTCTCACATGCTGACACACTGCTTTTAAAACTGATTAAAAAAGCAAATTCCCACATTTCTGCAGTAATTGTTTTGAAATATAGAAAGTCAAAGTATTATCAGCTAATTTCAGCTTAAAGGTGACCAGGTGTCCTGCTTCAGTCTCATCACCACGTTTCAGTAGAAGGTGAAGCTTGGAACTGATTTGGACAGAAGACAGAAGACAGAAGACGTGGGGAAGGAAGGACGAGTGATACGAGGACGAAGGAGAGGAAGACTGTGATGAAGGCTCAATCTGCATTCCGCTTATTACTATTGTAATTGACCAGTAATCAATTAATCCTTTATTTATAAACTTTATTGATACATTTAATTATCGTGATGAATTAAAAATATTGATAAAATGAAGTACTTCATGCAAATAAAATACGGTAAAAGTCCTTCTTTGAAAATGCAGGTTAAAAAGGACGCTTCCTTATTTTTTACAAATTGTTCACATTACACAATTAATCTATGAATAAAATAAAGCTTTCAGATACATGTGGGGCAGTAATAAAAATAGAGTAGCGTGATGAAGAAATACTCCATATAATACTTCAAATTATATTATGTATATTCAATCTTTATTTTTACTAAGGTGAAGACATAAGCTGAATAAGTATAAAATACTTAAGTAATAGTAGAAGTACTTCTGCGTCTGATCTGTATTTCTATTCGGATTTGATCATTCAGATTATTGATTTGTTTTAGAATTTGATTAATTGGTCGTTTGTCATTTTTTCTGAAAAAAAACAAATAAACTGCAAAACGACTCAAATGATCTTCTATTATTAAATTAATGAATAGTTTCATTTAGTTGGTTACTGTGTTATTTCTATTGATTATTGTTCATTAATAATTACAATGATCATCGGTGGCGTGTGTATGAGGGAGTGTTTGTGTACTTGTATTTATGTGTTTGTTGTGTGTTTATGGAAATGTTCCTAATGCAGCTAACGGTTCTTTTAGTGATCGACTAATTAACGATTATTGACCGCAGTGGAGGAGCGTGGAAACAAAAAGGAAACTATTCCTTTTGGCCGTTTATTTCCACCCAATAACATCTCTCACACATTCTCAAGTTCATCTCAAGTTAATTCAAATGTCATCATCATAATAAATACATTGAATAGTAAATGTAAGTAAAAAGAAAGTGCAACTAAAGTTTAAAAAATAACTCAAAATAGCAATCAAGTCTCTGCAGGTGAAGAAGCACGTTGAGGAGACTCCTTCATCTGAGTGTGGACGAGCCTCTGCTTAGAACTAAAAGAGAAGAAAAACACTTGACTTGGATTAAAAAGTTGAATCCTATATTGGCCTGTGTGTGTGTGTTGTGTGTGTTTGTGCTGCTGACCTGTGTGTGTGTGTATCTCGTCTACCAGCCTCTGTGGGGACCCCCTGCGTTTTGCTGTTTCGTGAGGACAGCGGCAGCAGCAGCGACACGGACCGAAGCTTCACCGATCCGGACTTCAAGAACTCGGGGGACCCAAGGCTGGCCCTCGTCCCGGGCCCCGCTTCGACAGGGCGCCCCCCCCAGAGCGCCTCCATGGGGTCAGTCCCAGCTCCGCAGCCGCAGCGTAAAGAACTCGTGGACTCGATCCGGGGGCCAAACCCTAAACCCAAATTGTGGTCTTTGGCTGAGATCGCCACCTCTTCAGATAAGCAAAAAGCACCCAGCGACACGTCTCAGACCCAGTTCCCACACAGCCGACATCTCTACTACACCACCTCCCCCTTCCTCCCTGGGTACCCCAGCTTTGGCTCCCTGGGGGTCCCTCAGGGGAGCTCACACCTGAATGGATTACACCACACGATGCTGCAGAGGGCCAGAGTCTCAACAGTCCAGAACCTGCTGGACCTGCATGAGCTGAAGAGAAGCTGAAACTCTTTGCTGCTGGACTCTTCTCTGCACCCAACCGGATACCAAACCTCTGAACACTCAAGTGCTGGAGAGGGATTTATATGTTCATGAAACCTTTGAGTCTCTGCACACAACATGACGTCATTGATTAAAGGACAGTTTTATTAAGACAGAACCAGATGTCACGCTATAATTCTAACCCTAACTCTGACACAGACGTGAAGGGAAACAGGTGAATGAGCAGAATAAAAAAATGTCTTCCTCCTCCTTCTCCTTCTCTTCATCTTGCAATGTTTCAGACACAGCAGTTAGCATTAGTGCTAAGCTAATCCACAGAGAACGGTAAACCAATCACTTCACAAAGCACTGCATCTTCAACCCCTTGAGTGGGGTCCTGGGCGATGGTGCCGCACGGAGCCATATGATGCGCTGGGGACCACAAGGTTGTTGGTTCGATTCCCGGCTGCCGTGTCGAAGTGTCCCTGAGCAAGAATCCTGACCCCTAATTGCTCCCCAGGGTTAGGTGTTAGAGTTTAGAGTTTTTCACATCATTTTAAAAGACAGAAAAATTACTGAAGTTATTTAGCGTAAAAATAGGATCTTTTTTTAAAGTGCACCTCAACAAACTCTTAATGGTCTTCTCCATGGTATCACATCTTAACCCTAACCAGCTGGGGTTCCTCCCCTGCAGAGGTCCACTCCCTTCATGGTCTTTAAGACCTTTAGGATCATATGAGTGGAGCAGTTTTTTATCTTCATGTCAGCATTAATCTAGACACCAACATCTAACAGGCTCAGGTTCCTCATGAGCTTAGCTTCTCTTTGGTTTAAATTGTACTCCAGAAGAGTACTGGGGTATTATACAAAGCATTAATACTTGCTGTAAATGTACTCCAGGGGAGTACTCTACTACATGTAAAACTTTTTTATTTGGGACAATTATTTATAATGTTATAATTAAAATATGGGATTATAAAATAAAAACATGTTTCTTTTTAATTAATCTCAATTAATCTGAAGCATTTCTATGATGTTATACATCTGATATGGTATTTGTGTTGTATAAGTCTTCTAAATGTATTTTATATTTTTTGAGGAACTTTGTGAATTTCTTTTCTTCAATTGTATTTTAAATATTTAATGGGCAGGACATAGTTGAGGTGACATCAAGTATTTATATGTAGATGTTCAGATCACATTTTAATAAAATATAGTTTTATAATACATCCCTATGAAAAGAAGTAAAGACGAAGCTCCTCAGTGTCAGACTCCCCACCATGTTACTAGCAGATAAGCTGCCAGGGGGCCATCATGCAGAGTCCCCAGAGGAGGAACCAGTCTGGAACCATGTCTGGTCCTCCAGCCTGACATTTACATCACACGTCATTTAGCTCTCGCTTTGATCCAAAGTGACTTACAATAAGTGCATTTCAACCATAAGGAAACAAACTCAGAAGAACAAGAAGTGCAATAATAAGCCGATTTACAACCTGCTATAAATAATATAAATATAAATAATAAATAATGCTATAAATAATAGCCTTATAAGTACAATTTATTTGCTACAGTCTGTTAGTGTTTTTAGTCTTAGGTTTAGTCTGGTAGGTTCCAAGCAGTCAAAGTGTGCGTTAACACGGAGTTAACAGTCAGGTCCTGGGTCGAAGGTAAGAACTTGGTTAGGAGACAGGGGCGTGAAAGAGGGGGGGGGGGGGGGGGGGGGGCGATGGAGGTGAAGTCAGTGGGATACAGGTGGAAGGAGGTGGGTTAGAGAAGGAGGAGCGTATGTCAGTGAGTGTGTGTGTGTGTGTGAGTGTGTGTGAGTGTGAGTGTGAGTGTGTGTGAGTGTGTGTGTGTGTGTGTGTGTGAGTGTGTGTGTGTGTGTGTGTGGGTGAGTGTGTGTGTGTGTGTGTGTGGGTGAGTGTGTGTGTGTGTGTGTGTGGGTGAGTGTGTGTGTGTGTGTGTGTGTGCTTGTGGTGTCAAAATAAAATGTATTTTTTGTACTCCTCTCCCTCCTCCTCCTCACACAGATGGTGCCATTAACTCTCCTTCCTCAGGTGATTTTCACTGTTTAATATCACGCAGCAGGAAGCTGCTCCTTATGTTTGAGACGGTTTTCATGGCAACTGATTTTCAAGCGGATCACATGTGATGAATATCATCAATACCAATCTGGATCTAATTTATTAGCTGTAAAGTGTTAATTACTTTTATTAACATGTTTTCCAATTAACTAAGTTACACAAGTTACATTATAAGAGGATCAATTAAACATAAATCCTTTATTATACAGATATGTATGAAGTTCTTCAGTCTATATCTCAGAGCCACATATTGATTATTGATCTGCAGTAAGCATCAATAAGAGCAGCTCTGAAGGTAGAACCCAAGAGGCAATGTTAAGATACATAATACGTGTAGCCGAGGGTTTATAGTGCGCCTATACTTTGGTTTATTAATAAAGCCTCGAGCACGTCGCCCCCCCCCC
The DNA here is from genome assembly GCF_949316345.1 of Pungitius pungitius. NCBI lineage: Eukaryota > Metazoa > Chordata > Actinopteri > Perciformes > Gasterosteidae > Pungitius > Pungitius pungitius. The sequence goes on from NC_084905.1 coordinate 22,413,933, forward strand.
AGGCCGGCCTTCCCCACAGCAGACGGCTGAGGCCTCCTGCTTCACCTGAGTCAGCCAGATGCATGCTGGGAACAACATGTCTGACAACATGATGTCTCTAATACTTGTACCACCGTATATACACACCACAGATGTGTAACGTTAGTTTTGATATTAAAAGCTCCGATGGGACCAGCAAACCAGTAGATATGTAGAATGAATTAATAATAATAATATCTATTTAGAACCAGTCAGAACAAGTCAAAAGCACAACATTAGTTACCAAACACATTCAATTCAGCATCCTGCAGAGCCTGTGAAAGGCAAAGACACTTTTGTCTCTGTCAATGACATCAAGACAGTACCACAGTGGACCTGGAACCCAAGGTGTGTTCAGGCCTGAGCTAACACCGGTGAAAGTCCCTAAACTCCCTAAACTGGAGTTGAGGAGGAGCAGGTCCCCCCCCCACAACACACGATCCAATCACACGCAACGTGTGTCTCCTGACATTAATGTGACAGGAGGAACAAAGCGTGAGGGTTGGATGGTGCTTGCTGTGTCTCCAACTCTCGTCCTTATCAGATCTGTGTCTGCCTGGTTGGCACTTTGTGCTTTGCCCTCTGACCTTTCACCCCTCAACCAGGACAAGACAGTGACCCCTAAATGAGCACTAAGAAGAGCTTTTGATTATCACTTTTAAAGTCTGTGTATTCTACGTAGGCTGGATCCACTTCTGCTCCTTTAGGAGACACTACATGGCCTAGGAAGGTGAGTTGAGTCTCAGGAAGATGGCATTATTTCACATTCAGGGTTAGATGGGCCTTTTCTCTTGAGTTTATGAAAAGACGATGATATCATCTATGTAGAGAAAGCAGACACTGTCCTTCAGCTCCAAGACAAGCCGGCTTGCACACATGAAGTCTAGGCCCAGCAGGTAAGGCCTACATAGCTGGCCGTCACGCCCCAGCTTCTCCTTTTCCAACATATCCAGCCTCCACTTGAGACAAAGTCTTTTGTGGACAGGGCGGGTGATTGTACACTTCAACGCAGTTGCTCCTCAATCTCAGACTGATGGTCCGAGAGCAGCAAGGCTTCAGGGAACGCACCGTTAAACAAAGAGCTCAGTCAACGGCCCCCTGGTGAGAACACGCTCGCAGTGCTCAACCAAATCTGCGACCCCTAAACCCCGGCTTTAGAATACTAACCATCTATTTCATTACATTTTATTATATTTTTATCTTATTGTACTTGTAGGTCTGACATATGATGGCAATAAATGTTTCCTGATTGCTGAATGCTGATAATAGTGGAGTCGTGCTCCTCAGGTGCACCACTACCCACCGCTGCCCCCTCCTGGCTTGTGGTGGACTTTTCTGCTGTAGGTCTAGTTACTATAATGGAATAGTTCTGCAATGTTGGGTGTAGGGTGTATAGTATGTGTTAGTACTAGGTACTAGGACCCCTCCCATGAATCATATCAACACAATAACAAAACAAACTTCCTCTCACTAAAGGTTTATTTCAGCTATTCATAAGGCCAACATCCCCACTTAATATCACCTGGAGATAGCTGCCAACTCAAATGGATTGTGGAAAGTTTTGGGGTAAGAAAAAATAAATCTTGCCCTACCACAGGTAGACTAATGACTTAATACCTCACACAGGTAGATTTATATAATAATACCTCACACAGGTAGATTTATATAATAATACCTCACACAGGTAGATTAATATAATAATACCTCACACATGTAGATTAATATAATAATACCTCACACAGGTAGATTAATATAATAATACCTCACACAGGTAGACTAATGACTTAATACCTCACACAGGTAGATTAATATAATAATACCTCACACAGGTAGATTAATATAATAATACCTCACACAGGTAGACTAATGACTTAATACCTCACACAGGTAGATTAATATAATAATACCTCACACAGGTAGATTAATATAATAATACCTCACACAGGTAGATTAATATAATAATACCTCACACAGGTAGATTAATATAATAATACCTCACACAGGTAGATTAATATAATAATACCTCACACAGGTAGATTAATATAATAATACCTCACACAGGTAGATTAATATAATAATACCTCACACAGGTAGATTAATATAATAATACCTCACACAGGTAGACCGACGAGATGACGTGCATGAACACCAGACCTGGAATTTATTGAGAGTTTTTGTCCTTGAAACACATTTCAGACTGAAATTGGTTTTATTCTCAAAGCCAAAGTCAGTTAAAATATAAAGATGTTCATAAAGCTATAGTTTAACGTTCGAAACACTTCTATTTAACATAGTTAATGTTTTCCAGACAGATTCCTGACAAACTGCCCTGAGGACCGTGAGGAAACAACTGACTAAATCATCCGGAAGTAGTAGTATTTTGATTGACAGGTTAAACCCAACCTTCTCCTTTACGTAACGAGTGGGCGAGAGCCGCTATTCTCTACGTAGTTACGCACAAAGTGACGTATGACGCCGCGGTGACTAGCTGTCAGTGAAAGGACCTTTAAATGGCCGCAAAGTACGGAGCTACGACTCGGTAATAACCGGTAATGACGCTTTCACAGAGGTATACGGTTAATGCATGAACGCCGGATTTGATTCGTCCAAACCAACATTTTAACCATTTTATTTGTTGTAAAAACACCTAAAATGGGCGACGAGGACGAGTGCGTGCGGAAAGCTAGAAGCGGATTTGAGGACTTGTGTCGAGCTTTAAATATGGACGAAGAGGCGAGAGACGATGCCTGGAAGAGCTACGAGACCACGAGCAGGAACTTTACGTTAGAGGTGAGACCTGTCTGCCTGTCTGTCTGTCTGTCTGTCTGTCTGTCTGTCTGTCTGTCTGCCCGTCTGTCTGTCTGTCTGCCTGTCTGTCTGTCTGTCATAGGAAACATGACACCGGTGTTTATGCTTCTTTATAACCGGATCCTTACTGCTAACTAGCAGCCGTTAGCTAACGTTAGCTTCATTTACTGCTGCTAACCATACTAACGTCTCTGTAGCTGCCTGTCTCTCTGTGTGTGTGTGTATGTGTGTGTGTGTGTGTGTGTCTGTATGTGTGTGTCTGTATGTGTGTATCTGTATGTGTGTGTGTGTGTGTGTGTGTGTGTGTGTGTGTATGTGTGTGTCTGTATGTGTGTATCTGTATGTGTGCGTGTGTGTGTGTCTGTATGTGTGTGTCTGTATGTGTGTATCTGTATGTGTGTGTGTGTGTGTGTGTGTGTGTGTGTGTGTGTGTGTGTGTGTGTGTGTCTGTATGTGTGTATCTGTATGTGTGTGTATGTGTGTGTGTGTGTGTGTGTCTGTATGTGTGTGTCTGTATGTGTGTATCTGTATGTGTGTGTGTGTGTGTGTGTGTGTGTGTGTGTCTGTATGTGTGTGTCTGTATGTGTGTATCTGTATGTGTGTGTGTGTGTGTGTGTGTGTGTGTGTGTGTGTGTGTGTCTGTATGTGTGTATCTGTATGTGTATGTATGTGTGTGTGTGTGTGTGTCTGTATCAGACAGTCAATAATTCACATGGTTATAATAATAAATCATAATCATAATAATGATAATAACAATGATTACTTTACAGAAGTATGATTCCTACACAGCTCATTCAAGCTGACACCAGCAGGCTGACTAATACTATTAGTCGACTAAAGAAAGAATGACTAATACTATTAGTCGACTAAAGAAAGAATGACTAATACTATTAGTCGACTAAAGAAAGAATGACTAATACTATTAGTTGACTAAAGAAAGAATGACTAATACTATTAGTCGACTAAAGAAAGAATGACTAATACTATGGTCCCTTTGTGCTTATTTGATGTTCTTTCATGTCCTGCGTCCAGGGCAGTGACCTCCACTGGTTGGCCTGCTCTCTGTACGTGGCCTGCAGGTCTTCAGTGCCGACCGTGGGTAAAGGAACTGCCGAGGGGAACTACGTGTCCCTGACCAGGATCCTGCACTGCTCAGAGATGAGGTAGGCCCACTGGTACCTGTGTTCTCACCTGAAGGTCCGTTCGGTGACCGGGTCCATGTGGCCCTCCGTTTTATACACAGTGGTGGAACAGCTACTCTGATTGATCTTCTACTTCAGTTAAAGTAGAAATCCCTCATTGTAGGAATAAATGTAAGTTACAGGGCATAAGAAGGTAGAGGGGTGTGTCCTCATGGGGTTCATTAATGAAGTTGGTTGAAATGCACTTATTGTAAGTCGCTTTGGATAAAAGCGTCAGCTAAATGACGTGATGTAAAAGTTGAGGTGTGTGTCTCCTCACAGCCTCATGGTGTTCTTCAATAAGATGAAGAAATGGCAGGACATGGCCGACCTGCCTCAGGACTTCCGTCAGAGCACCGACAAGCTGGAGAGGAACTTCACTGTGTCGGCCGTCATCTTCAAGAAGTACGTCCCTATCTTCAAAACCATCTTCAGGGCCCCGTCGGAGGATCCACCCCGAGTTCACCGCAGCCGCAAACAGAGGTGACCTTTGACCCCTCCCGAGGTTCAGTTATTTTTGAATATTATTGTTTAATAAAGGTAACTAGTCTCCTCCGGTCCTCTGTCTCCAGACGTCATCCCTGCTCTGTGACCGAGGTCTTCAACTTCTGCTGGGTTCTGTTCGTCCACGCTAAAGGTATCAGTAATCTGTTTGTAAATAGAAAATCAGAGGAGCAAACAGGTGCCTTGCTCAAGGGAAGGGAAGAGTTTCATGTCTGACTACCCTGATCCGCTGGAGTTCATCTGTCTTTCCAGGGAACTTCCCGATGATTAGCGATGACCTGGTGAACTCCTATCACCTGCTGCTGTGTGCCCTGGACCTGGTCTTCACCAACGCTCTGCTGTGCAACGCCAGGAAGGACCTGCTCAACCCCGACTTCAGAGGTTGGACCTTCACCCTCTTTACACTGAAGCACATCGGATACCAAACCCACATGCGCTTTAAAGCCCCACCGCTTTGGAGGAAGCCTGCTTATCAAACGACACGAGTGCACCTGTCTTCCTGTTGACACCTGGCGTTTCCTCTGCTCCACCTGCCTCTCCTGGCATGGTGGTTATTGTGCTGAGAGGAAATGGCTGTCTCCACTCAGGAAACAACCTCCCTCCACTAAACTCTGGTTTGAAGCACTGGATCACACTGGAGAAGTTAAAGGCACAGTAGTGGTGTTTGAGTAAGGTTCTCCTCCACAGTCAGGTTGCACTACAGCAGACGGAGCAATGAACTTTAATACTGAACCCAGATAATGAAAGAACTTATAACGTTCCACCCGCATTTATCTCTCTTTACCTTTCAGTCGTAGTTAACAGTGACTGTGTATGTCTTCCTCCAGGTCTACCAGAGGACTTCAGCACTAAAGACTTCAAGCCGTCCTCGGGGCCGTACTGCTTCATAGAGCAGCTGTGTGAGCTGCACGACGGTCTGGTGCTGGAAGCCAAAGGGGTCAAAGAGCACTTCTGGAAGCCCTTCATCAAGAAGCTCTTTCACAAGAGGGTGAGACAGGCTATAGACTCACCTTAAAGGTCCTCATCCAGAGGGTGAGACAGGCCATGGACTCACCTTAAAGGTCCTCATCCAGAGGGTGAGACAGGCCATGGACTCACCTTAAAGGTCCTCATCCAGAGGGTGAGACAGGCTATAGACTCACCTTAAAGGTCCTCATCCAGAGGGTGAGACAGGCCATGGACTCACCTTAAAGGTCCTCATCCAGAGGGTGAGACAGGCCATGGACTCACCTTAAAGGTCCTCATCCAGAGGGTGAGACAGGCCATGGACTCACCTTAAAGGTCCTCTAGTTTGTTGGGGAAACACCTGATCAGTGTGTTGAGGAAAGACTCAAAAGCCCCATAAAACACACATGTCCTGGTTGTGTGTCCTCACCTCCGTCCTGGTTGTGTGTCCTCACCTCCGTCCTGGTTGTGTGTCCTCACCTCCGTCCTGTGTGCGTCGCAGCTGGGTCGCAACTTTAACACGGTTATATACGGCGTTAGCATGTAGCTAACTAGCTAGCTAAACCTCCCGGGGGTAGAAGTCTCTACAGAAGCGTTGTACGTGCGGCTTCCCTCTCACGGCGGTCCGTGGTCTGGTTCTGAGTTCAGGCTCATCTGGGTCCAGCTGTTTTACCTCTAGTTTCTCCACCAAAGTTCTTCTCTCGGAGCGAGTTTGGGTCGGGTCTTTTTGGAAGGACGCTGCCGCTGGTCGCTCTTGTTCTGTTGAACGATGAACGATGAACTCATTACCTCCATCAGTGATTGGCTTACAGCTTCTTAGACCCGCCTCTTTGGGACCCGGCCCGAGCCCAGCTGAGACGTGCAGAGAGGACGTGCAGGAAAAGCATGTATTTTGCGCAGATATCTTAAATTACAAATATTAACGGGGATATAATCCATGTTTCATAAATTGACTATATGTCAAATGTATTTTTAATATAAACAAAGATTTCTTTTCTTGTTTCCTCCACCGTTCAAGCTGCCTCTGCTACAGACTCATTATGAACCCGTCTCTCTACAGATCGTCAGAGGAAAAGAAGACGCTCTGACTGGCTTTCTGGATCCGATGAACTTCGGAGACAGTTTGTGAGTGTTCTTATTGATCTTAGGGTCAGCCGGACAATGTGGATCAGATGGACCTTACTTAAGCAACAAGGTACTTCAATAATGTAACAGTTTGAAAGAGAGAAGGAACGAATTCATCGAACAAACGTGTTCAAAATGTCTGGAAGAATTCAGCCAAACGACTTCTGTGGTTCTGGTAGATTTATTTGTCAGGTCAAAGGTCAAATAACAGCAGGAGCAGTTCTGTCGGCCCACAGGCCAGAAGAACAACTGACTAACATCAGGAAGAACATCGTGTTTTATAATTCTTGTTAGATATACAAGGAAAGATTCCTATTGGCCCTGAACTGGCGTTGAGGAGGAGCAGGTCCCCCCCCCACAACACACGATCCAATCACACGCAACGTGTGTCTCCTGACATTAATGTGACAGGAGGAACAAAGCGTGAGGGTTGGATGGTGCTTGCTGTGTCTCCAACTCTCGTCCTTATCAGATCTGTGTCTGCCTGGTTGGCACTTTGTGCTTTGCCCCCTGACCTTTCACCCCTCAACCAGGACAAGACAGTGACCCCTAAATGAGCACTAAGAAGAGCTTTTGATTATCAAGATCAAGGGTTGCTTAACAACATCTCAAACAGTTACATTACTGAAGATAAAGTCCTGCCTCAAGTACCTTCATGCTTTTATAACACGTTACCAGCGACATTATATTATAAGTAAATAATATTATATAATATATATATAATAAGTAAATATCTGCTTTCATCACAAAATAGTTGAAGCCACCAAACGTTGTGTATCTCATGTCATCAGTTTAGAGACAAATTGTAAACAGCATCGTGTCCCTCACCATCTCATTCATTCACATCATGACGTCACCTTAATGTCCGCTTGTGAAAGTTCACGTTGCCTCAAAAGCATCATTTGTGATGTTACTGTGTGCGCAGTGATATGGAACAATGGGTCAATGTGAACATGTACTGTACATTATCACTGAATAATGCACCCCGTGACTCACTCTCAACCAATCAGAACGCTGGATTTAGTCCATGCGTATTATGATCAGCTACACCCCACCCTACTCTACTCCATTCTACCCTCCTCTGCTCTAGTCTGTCTCTCACTCGGGTCTATGAGGAACACGTTCTGGCCACCGGGGGTCTGGATGAGAGGATCTTCACCGGGGAGGGGGCGAGTGAGGACATCGGTACCCCAGGACCCAGCCTGTGTGGTGGTTTGGAGAACCACGACCAGGCCGCCTACAGTCTCCACACCGCCTCTGCCCTGAAGGTCTCCACCCCTCTGACCGGGAGGGGGTTCGTCCCGGAGAATACGAGGCCGTCTCCTGTCTCGTCCGCCATGAGGAGCGTCGGCCGTCTCCACACTCTGCTGTCAGGGGCCAGACGAGGGCCGAGCGCCAAGCTGGCCACGACTCTCAGGTGTGTTCCTTAAAACTGCTGCTGCAAGAAAGTCAGATTGTTTCCACATGATGATGTTTACAACCAATGGTCTTCATGCAGGAGCTGTGCCAGAGACCCCAGTGATGTCATCAGCAAGCGCCTGAAGGACATGTTTGAGCTTCTGTGTCGTCATTACGAGGCCGGCGGGGCGGAGGGTCACTCGATGGGGAGAGGTGATAATCAGAAGAAGTCAGGCCCGAGAGGCCTCCCAGGAGCTTGACATGCTGGACTAACTCCTCTCTGAACCCCTGTAGACACGGCGGTGAAGTACTTCCACCTGGCCCACGCACTCTACTACCGGATGCTGGAGTCCATCATCGAGCGGGAGAAGACGATCCTGGGAGACGCAGACCTGTCTGTGAGTGTTCTGATGTGTGAATGTCCTAAAGGGTCCTAAAGAGTTTAGATGTTTACCTTCATGGTCAGTGTTTTACTGGCAGGCAAGTCAATCGCTCTGCTTCAAAGACACCAGACACAAAGCACAGGAAGTAATGTGTGTGTGTGTGTGTGTGTGTGTGTGTGTGTGTGTGTGTGTGTGTGTCAGTGTATCCTGGAGCAAGACGTCTTCCATCGCTCTTTACTGGTCTGCTGTCTGGAGATCGTCTTCTTCTCTAACAGACCTCCAGGAGATTTCACCAAACTGATCTCCATATTCCAGCTCCCAGCGTATCACTTCTACAAGGTATCAAGGTACTGATCACCTCTTCATCCACGTACCTGTGGACCTGAGAAGCTCACAGCTACATACCTGTGCAGGTGATCGAGGTGCTGGTGCGGTCAGAGCAGGGTCTCTATCGGGAGGTGGTGAAGCACCTGAACCAGGTGGAGGAGCAGGTCCTGGAGAGCCTGGCCTGGGCTGGCGACTCCCCGCTGTGGGAGATCCTACATGGGGCCAAAGACCAGGTCCCCGCCTGCAAGCAGGTCTGTGACCCACAACCCTCTCAGGTCCTGTTGTAACTGCCCTGGTCTTGATGTGGTCCCTTTGGATCTGGCTGTGGTTCAGGTGATGCCTCCTCAGTATCTGGAGCAGAGCGATGAGAGCAGCGGTGTTCCCCAGACTCCCATCAACCTGGGACCAGAATCTTCAGCCGTGTCCCCCTCCCCCCCCACCTTGTTGGACCGGTACAGCTCCCCCCCCACCGGCCCGTTCCGCCGCCGTCTGTTCGTGGACCCGGCGGACGGAGAGCCTCGCGCCGCCACCGGCATGACCAAGGCCGGCCTGGTCGCCACAATTGCGGCCGGGCAGACGGTGGTCTCCATGGCGACCGCCACGGTCACAGCCAACAACGGGCAGACGGTCACCATCCCAGTGCAAGGTGAGGTACCGACCCGCTCACACACACAACGATGAAGACCAGTAACCGACATGTGACTGGGGACCTGCGCAGGGATAGCCAACGAGACCGGGGGCATCACCTTCTTCCCCGTCCACGTGAGCGTGACCGGAGGAGGCGGAGCTACGCTGCAGACCCTCAGCGGCGCCCTCGCCCTCCAAGCGTCCGGCGCCAAACCGGCCAAACCGGCGGCTGGAGGCTCGCTGAGGAAAGGCTCGGTGTCGCTGTTCTTCAGGAAGGTGCCGCGCTCTCCTTTTAGATCAGAACAACCGTCACAAACGTGTTTTTGGTGAACCTTCAGTAGGAAATAATGCGTTTGTATTAGCAGTGAGTTCCTCACAGGAAGGTCCAGATTAAACTGAACATACCAGCTGTCTAAATAGGTCTTCTGTGGATCACCTCCTCCTCAGGTGTACCACCTGGCCAGCGTGCGTCTCAGAGACCTTTGTTCCAAACTGGACATCTCTTCAGCTCTGAGGACGAAGATCTGGACGTGTTTCGAACATTCTGTGGTTCACTGCAGCAACCTGATGAAGGACCGCCACCTGGACCAGCTGCTCATGTGTGCTGTGTACGTCATGGCCAAGGTGTGTGTACTGTGTGGAGTACACACTGTGTACTGTGTGTGTGTACTGTGTGTAGTACACACACACACTGTGTACTGTGTGGAGTACACACTGTGTACTACACACACTGTGTACTGTGTGTGTGTACTGTGTGTAGTACACACACACACTGTGTACTGTGTGGAGTACACACTGTGTACTACACACACTGTGTACTGTGTGTAGTACACACTGTGTACTGTGTGTGTGTACTGTGTGTAGTACACACACACACTGTGTACTGTGTGTGTGTACTGTGTGTAGTACACACTGTGTACTGTGTGTGTGTCGATCTAAAATAAGCCGACTGGTTTCTTTCAGGTGACCAAAGAAGACAAATCCTTCCAGAACATAATGAAGTGTTACAGAACGCAGCATCAGGCCAACAGCAACGTAAGGAAGTAAACACACACTAATGGAAGTAAATAAGAAGCACAGCATGGGACACAGGAAGTGAACCTGTGTCTTGTGGTTCCAGGTGTACAGGAGTGTGTTGATCTCTGGGAGGAACAACAAACTCAACTCACCTGGAATCCTGCAGGATCCAGGTAAGAAACAGCTGCTGGCTTGAAGTTGTTATTTTCATGATTTTGTGTTGAGTAAGAGTACAAAATATATAGTTTCATAAGATTCAATTTAGTTGTTGACAGTTTGTCTCTTTTTGTCCTTTTCTTAATGTGTTTTTTTCTTCGGATACTTAAACAACTCTGATAGATATTTAGTGTGTGTGTGTGTGTGTGTGTTAGCTGTGCAGCTAACACACACACACACACACACACACACACACACACACACTGCTGTCAGGTAGGCTCACCTGGAGTTATGAATCATGACCGAGGAGTTGAGGGTTCCTTCTTCTTCGTCTCCTCCCAGCCGGAGACATGTCCAGCCACGTGGACCCCTCGCAGCCCAGAAGTGCTCCCTCCACTCCGAGCACCTCCTCGCCTCCCGCCTCCTCCCCCGTGGACGCCGGGGAGGAGGAGCGGGGAGACCTGATCCACTTCTACAACCACGTCTACATCAAACAGATGAGGGCCTTTGCTCTGAGATACTCAGCCGGCTCTCCATCAGCCGCGGTTTGTCTCCTTCTTCTTCTTCTTCTTCTTCTCTCTCTGGTTGTGCTCAGTGTGGCTGTGGTGGTTCAAGTGTGGGTGGGTTAGATTGGAATGTTCCTGGTCTTCGGGTCTCTAACCAGCGACCGGTGGCGACTAACAATAAGTGCATTTTGCAGAAGGTGTTGTTGATGCGGGAGGTCTTAGTCCTGATGGACCTCAGCCCCCTGCCGGATAGGAGGGGCACAAACAGTCCAGGGTCAGAGGGGTCAGAAGTACAATAGCTAAAACTGGGTCTCTCTGCCTGTCTGTCTTAACAGCTGGAAACCCCCCCCCTGTGTCCGTACCCCTCCCTGAGGACCGGCTCCCCCCGGCGGATGCTCCTCTCCAGCAAACACTCCATCTACATCTCTCCTCACAAGATAAGCCCCGCCCCCAGCGCATCGAGCCCACGGGACAAGATCTCCTACTACATCTCTAGCAGCCCCACCAACGTGAGACCCCCCCCCCCCCACACACACACACACACACACACACTACTGTACATCTCACCCCCCCCCCCACCCCCACACACACACTACTGTACATCTCACCCCCCCCCCCCACACACACACACACACACACACTACTGTACATCTCACCCCCCCCCACACACACACACACACACTACTGTACATCTCAGCACAAACTGGATGACAGGAAGCTGATCACAGAGATATTTACTGTAAAGGGATTCCAGGTGAAGGTGATGTAAGCTGTGACCTTTGACCCCCAGCGTCTGCAGGAGATCAACAGTATGATCCGGACCGGAGAGACTCCGACCAGGAAGAGGAGTCGACCTCTGGAGGAGCAGACGTCCCCCAAGAGGGTCTGTCAGGAGAACCAGTCGGCCCTGCTGCGCCGCCTACAGGCAGTGGCCACTGACCGAGGCTCCTCCCACTGACCGAGGCTCCTCCCACTGACTGAGGCTCCTCCCACTGACCGAGGCTCCTCCCACTGACCGAGGCTCCTCCCACTGACTGAGGCTCCTCCCACTGACCGAGGCTCCTCCCACTGACTGAGGCTCCTCCCACTGACCGAGGCTCCTCCCACTGACTGAGGCTCCTCCCACTGACCGAGGCTCCTCCCACTGACCGAGGCTCCTCCCACTGACCGCACACACACACAGACACACTCCTAACCTTCTGGCAGGTCGGGCCTGATGACATCATTCGCTCTCGTCTGTGATTGGCTGGCACTCTGTCAGCTGTGATTATTCAACTTTTAAATAAAAACAACAAAGGAAAAAAAATCTAATAATCATAAAACCAACGATATTCAAACTATACTTTTCAGAATCAATCGATTTTAAACCGATTTTAAACGTATTTATTTTTAATCAGCATGTTTTCTGTGTTCGTGTTTGATTATGTTTATATTTTATATTATGAGGTAAATGTGCTGTAAATATTTGTACAAATAGAGAAAATATATTGTGAATTTAAGTGCCTTTATTTTACTAACTTTACCTTCATAAGATGTTGATGTCTGAGGTAATAAAATGATTTAAAGTGTGTTTTCTGATTTCATTCTTTTCATGGAGAATTCATTATTTTGTTTATCAATGAACCTCCATCAACCTCCATCAACCTCCATCAACTTCTATGAACCTCCATGAACCTCCATCACCTCGTCCCCTCCGTCACAGAGGAGGAGCTAGATGACAGATTGTTGTTCTGTAGCTTTTGGTTCATTCATTTTGTTTTCAGTTTCACTTCCTTTTAGGGTTAGGGTTTAACTAGAGAGACACTTCCTGTTTGCAGAGATACACACAAACTATTTGTTACTTCTTCTTTCAGCATATATCTGAACTTCAGTGACGGTAAGATGTTTTACTTTCTGATTTTGGGTTATAATCCCAAAACAATCTGAATACATTCACAAAGTATTACAGTACATAGTTAAGGTACTTTTTACTTCATACTTCCAGTTTGTACTAACTTCATTGATGTTATGGCTCCTCCTGAATGAGCTGCGCAGTCAGGACAATCAGGCAGAAAGCCTTTATATACACATGTGTATATGTATATATATACATATATATATGTATATATTTACATATATATATATATATATATATATATATATATATATATATATATATATATATACATATATATATATATATATATACATATATATATATATATATATATATTTACATATATACATATATATATATATATACATATATATATATATATATATATATATATATATATATATATATATATATTTACATATATACATATACACACATGTACGGCGTCTTGTGGGATGTCCTCCCACATCTAACGACTTACAGGCTGCAAGCGCGTCACTTAGTGCCAACTGGGCAGTGAGCAGAGGCCACACTACAGGTCGCCCTCATGAAGCCAGTGTCTGCTTGTTTGGGCAGAGATGTTCCTACCAGTGACCTGCTGGAGGTCATTCTGGAGGTCTCAGCCAGTGCTCAGCACCTCTTAGACCAGGACTAGGTAGCACTTTGTAGTTTGGCTTTTTTGAAGAAAGGCTTCTCCATGCCTTGCAGGTTGTGGATCAGATGTTTGTGATGGCAGAACCTGAAGACCAGACTGAGAAGAACCAGAAGCCTCCAGGTTCTGATTTTTACTGGTCTTTTTCTCCACCTCCTTTTCCCCTATTTGCTATTCTCCTTCTCTTTCATCTCCCTCTTCTCAGTATTCTGCTTCATCTTCTTCTTTCTCTTCCTTCCCCCTCTTCTTCTTCTACAGTTTTCTACACATAATTCAATATTTTCCACTCTCATGTCTTTTCAGCTCATGTGTAGTATCAATACTGGGGTTAGTTTAGTTGAGCTGGATACACTGATCACTGAATACAGGGTGTGTGTGTGCGTGTGTGTGCGTGTGCATGTGCGTGTGTGTGTGTGTGTGTGTGTGCAGATGGACCTCCCAGTTGTTCAAGTCTGACCACTAAGGAGCTGCAGCAGAACCTGAAAGCTGTGAAGAAGAACAATCAACTTGTCAAGCTTGTGTTTGAAATCCCGTCAACTCGGATCATTGAAGAAGTTCTGTCCAAATACGTGGTGAGACTCCCACAGTAGACCTGTTCACACCTTAGCACCAGGTGAACGTACCTGTACCAATCAAGCTACCCTAACAGATAGCTTAGCTTAGCATAAGGACAGAGGGCTACAGGTGTCCTTGTCAGCAGGTGTACGAGGTGGTGGTGATGCGCTCCGGGAGCTTCGATTCGCGCCGGGTGTCCGTGGAGCGTCGCTACAGCGACTTCCTGCGCCTCCACCGCGACCTGCTGGAGGAGTTCCAGGAGGAGCTGGAGGACGTGGTCCTGCCCCGAAAGCTGCTGAGCGGGAACTTCTGCCCCGAGGCCATCGGGGGGCGCCGCCTGGCCCTCCAGGACTACCTGGCAGCCCTCTACGCCGCGCGCTGCGTGCGCCGCTCGCCTCACTTCCACCGGTTCCTCACCCAGCCGGAGCAGAGACGGGCCCACGGCCTGCTGAGAGCCGGCCGCTTCCTTCTCGCCGTGCAGCTGCTGCAGGACGTCCTGGAGATTGAGGAGAAGCTGCTGCCCTGGCAGAACCCCACCCTGACGGTGCCGACCCTCTCCGCCCTGGCGGTCTGCTACCGTGACCTGAAGGAGCCGGAGAGGGCCTTCGCTGCGGCGCAGCGGGCGCTGCCCCCCACCAGGCGCTACGGACTGGACCGCTACCGGGCCTCCCTGCTGCAGCTGCTGGTGGACTCGGGCTACGAGCTGGGTCGCCCCGTGGCGCAGCTGCAGGAGGAGCTGACCCTGCTGAGGGAGAGGGGGGAGGTGACCTCCCTGAAGGAGTTAGTGGTCCACGAGTTCACCTGAGTCTCTGCACTCGGCCTTCAACGTACTTTAAACTCACACTAAATATCTTCACACTTTGATTCTATTGGAGGAATTAAGATATTAAAATGTTTAAATAGTGTAAGAAGTAGATGTGTGTGTCTGCTCATGTACATGTGCACATACTACACGTACTCAGCACTGTCCATACTGGTCTAACTGGTCCCACTGGCATGGAAATTGGAAATATTGGGGAAAAAAAATAAAACCTTTCCTACTTGTAAAAACTCATACTGGAGATACTGGAGAAGGGGGCCAGTGGTACTATAGTGGTAGACGTGGGGGGGGGGGGGGGGGGTTATAATGATCCATCCAAGGGTTGGACTTGGATACAAGGACCAAAGCGAGAAGCATGGTGAGCTGGGGGCGGGGCTTAATCTACAGGGATAAACTGAATCACCAATAGACATTAGTGCCAAAGTCATGTGTGATGGGAGGATCTTCCAAAAGATAACTGGGACCACTTTAAATGATGATGAAGACGGACATAAACAAGCAGAAGGAGTAAAAACAGGATGGATCTGAAAGCTGCACCATGGTGGACAGAAGAGTGCTGCAAGGCAGTTAAAATAGGTATTTCATCAGATAGGATGGAAAAGCAGGTGATTGTGGTACATGTATGCATGTGTCAATAGGAATAGTTGAGTTATTAATTTATTTAATTTATATATATATATATATATATATATAAATATGTATTCTTTTTTATTTTAATAAGGAGAAGTGTGTAGTCTGATCCACACTCCGTGCAGAAGGTGGCGGTAATGCACCAATTAGACGGATGCCGACTGCCACTAAACCAGAAAAAGAAGAAGAAGAATATTAGCCGCATTGCTAGCTAACGACTGGTGGACTGCTCCTCTCTGACTTTAAGAGCTCCCGTAGTTTAGCTCCTTCCGTGTTCTCTGCTGATTAAAGATGACTGAGGACAACGTGAAACTCTCCAAGAACCTTTTACGCATGAAGGTAAGAGAAGCTAACGCACGGGACAAGCTACTAGCCGTGTTTTAGCTAGCGTTAGCTAGCAGCGCAGAACGCCGTCCACTAATCTCACGGTTATTGATTACCTGCCGTTTGCTAAAGTCTTACATGTGGTTAAAGGTGTGGTTTCTACATGCGTTGGTACATGTCAAACCAGTTATCAATTCGGCTATGTATTGATCCACTAAAGGTTTTCTAGATGTAGCAAAGATGGCTAATAGCTTGTCTCACGTTGTCAGCTGTGTGTTAGCTAGCTGAGTGACGTCAGCAGATGCATCTTTTGATCTTAAAATGATCCGATCATGTCTCTGTCTCCTGTCTGTCTGTCCCTCCCTTGTCTCTCTGTCCCTCCCTTGTCTCTCTTGCCTGTCTGTCTCCTGTCCCAGTTCATGCAAAGGGGTCTGGACGATGAGATGAAGAAGCAGCTGGAGGAAGATGAGAAGAGGATCATCAGTGATGAGCATTGGTACCTCGACCTGCCGGAGCTCAAAGCCAAAGAGTACGTCACCCACTTCCCATAATGCATCCCTCCACTGACACGCGTTGTAATGTTACATCACGTGGCATTTAGCGGAGGCTTTTGTCCAAAGCGACTTCCAATAAGAGCATTTCAATCATAAGGAACAAACTCCGAAGAACAAGGAACAAAGTCCATTTTCACAGCATCACGTGGGGAGGAGGTCCACATTAGTTTGTGTGTGAGAACATCTCAGGTCTTCTTGCTAGATCTCACACCATGTCATTCATTCACATCGCTCATGAAGTGTCCTCTTTGTCTAAATGTGTCCTAAATGGATTACGAATGCTCGCATTGCCCTCAAAGATCATTTCAGCGATCGCCACCGAGCTTAAAGCTGAACTGACAACTAATGTTTGTGCAAAATCTAATGTTGACGGTTATTTTGAGGTCAATGTGAACAGGTACTGAACTCTCTCAACCAATCAGAACGCTGGATGTCATTATAAAAACATCTTCTGCTCCTCAGGAACTTCATCATCGAGGAAAAGAGTTTTGTTCCCTGTGAAGGACTCAAGTTTGGTCGCATCTCCTTCAAAGGGTTTAATCCAGAAGTAGAGGTTTGTTGAACATGTGATGGTGGAGTTTGTCCTTTAGTTAACGGATGAGAAGTCGTCTGACCTTTGACCTCAGGAAGCACCCTGACTCATGGTCAGACACTTTGAGCCCTTCATGAACCCGAGTAAATTACCCACAAGTCATTGCAGCATGCAAGTTAAAATAGATATTTATTCATCTACCATTGAAATGACCTCGTCCACCTGGAAGAGTAGAAAGATGGACCATAGTATTTGTTGACGTTGTCATGGTAACTGATACCTGTGTTTACCTCAACATATCCCCTCCTCCTGAAAACGTCGCTCAGAGACTGATGCTGTCAATGAATCCACAAGAGGAAGAGGAGGCGGAGGAGGAGGAGGAGGAGACGAGCCGGATGCCAGCGGACGTCACAGACGAGGAGATGGCGCTCAGGTTCCTCACGTTCCTCTTATTGATAGAACTAGACGTCATGTTGGATGTGTCTCAGCGACACTGATCATCACGTTTCTTCAGGTACGAGAGTCTGGTGAGCAGCATGAAGAAGAAGTTCAGTACGAAGCGACAGAGAGCCCAAGAAGACCAGACCAGCACCAAGAGGGTCTTCATGAAGCCTCACGACTGACGGCGCTTTGGATTTCGATTGTTACCCACGCTGCTGGGGGTCAGAGGTCAGCATGCCAGTTGGATGTTATACATCTGTTTTTTTAATATGTAATTAAACACGTGGCGCCATGTTTATGCATCCAATATTAATTAGAATGTTCAAACAGTAAGAAGAGCGATGTGGCATAAGACCCAAAATATAAAGGTCAGACACTACAGCACCTCACCTGCAGGACAATGAACCGCCAGAGGACAAGAGACGGCTGTCCCCTGTGGGAGGGGCGAGGTCCTCCTGGAGGACGTAGCTGATCCACACACTGTATGCAAGTGAATAAATACCTGGTTTAAACTTCTCTTAGCATGATTCTCTACGGGGGCCTTAAGTCTCAGCTTCTAGACATCGACCCTTTGGAAGATGACAGGTGGTTGATAACCATTGATTACATGCAATCACACCCAGACACCAGGCTTCAGAGACAAATGGACTTTTATTCTGAAAGGCAGCACTCCCCCTGTTGGAGGCTGTAATGGAGGCCTACGAGGGGGGTGCGGGGGAGACAAGAGGCCTACGAGGGGGGTGCGGGGGAGACAAGAGGCCTACGAGGGGGGTGCGGGGGAGACAAGAGGCCTACGAGGGGGGTGTGGGGGAGACAAGAGGCCTACGAGGGGGGTGCGGGGGAGACAAGAGGCCTAGGAGGGGGGTGCGGGGGAGACAAGAGGACTAGGAGGGGGGTGTGGGGGAGACAAGAGGCCTACGAGGGGGGTGCGGGGGAGACAAGAGGACTAGGAGGGGGTGCGGGGGAGACAAGAGGCCTACGAGGGGGGTGTGGGGGAGACAAGAGGCCTAGGAGGGGGTGTGGGGGTCAGGCGAAGTTCTTCTTCAGGAAGCGGATGAGGCCGGTGGTGGACGCGTCGTGGGACGAGACCTCACAGCCGTCCTGCAGCTCCGGCTCGATCTTCTTCGCCAGCTGCTTCCCGAGCTCCACGCTGAGGGAGGCGGAGCTTAGATTGAGCCACACTGTGTGTGTGTGTGTGTGTGTGTGTGTGTGCGTGCGCTCACCCCCACTGGTCGTAGCTGTTGACCCCCCACATGACGCCCTGGACAAAGATCTTGTGCTCGTACATCGCTGGAAGAGAAATCCCAGGATCATTATGTTTTATAACAGTTTGTTAAAGAAACTGGAATCAAATATTTAACTGGTTCACTCTGGAAGAGCAGGTTATGTTTAAATATGTTGAGTTGACCAGCTGCTCCCAGTACTCCCAGTACTCACCAACCAGAGCTCCCAGCACGAAGGGGCTGAGCTTCTTGAAGACGATGGAGTTACTCGGCTTGTTCCCTTCAAAGACCTTCAGATAAAAACAGACAGTTTGAACAGCGTTGACAAATTAGAAATCAGTGGACGAAAGAATCAATTCTAAGCAGACGTGGTCACGTGACTGACGAGCACAGACAGACGTGGTCACGTGACTGACGAGCACAGACAGACGTGGTCACGTGACCTTGTGAGGCAGCAGCTGCAGCAGAGCGTCTCCCTTCAGGCCGCCGGCCTCCAGCTCGGCTCGAGCCTCCTCGGAGGTCTTCCCCTTCATCAGAGCTTCTGTCTGAGCCAGGAAGTTGGCCGCCAGGATCTGAGGACGCAGCAGGTCAGCAGGTGAGGTCAAAGGCTTAAACTACAGGTGAGGTGTCTGAAGCAGAGTGGGCGTTACCTTGTGGTGGAGGTTGTCTCTGATTGGATGCTGCGACTGAGCAGGAATGAGGAAGTCAGCTGGAATCATACGAGTACCTGGAGATAAAGAGTAAGTCAGTTCAAAGGTCAAGAGGTTGGGCCCGGTGTGTCGCGGGGGGGGGGGGGGGGGGGGGGGACAAGGACCTTGGTGGATCAGCTGGTAGAAGGCGTGCTGGCCATTGGTCCCTGGTTCTCCCCAAACGATTGGTCCGGTGTGATAGTTGACTCGGACTCCATCTTTGGTGATGGATTTACCGTTAGACTCCATGTCGCCCTGACAACCACAACCACGATAATCAATAACGCTCCTGATCGAGGGACAGTCCCCACTAATAGCCGACAGGACGCCTCCGCGTGATGCCACGCTGGTTGCGTCTCCGTCCACTGACCTGCTGGAAGTAGGCAGCGAAGCGGTGCATGTACTGGTCGTAGGGCAGCATGGCCTGAGTCTCGGCCTGGAAGAAGTTCACGTACCAAACCCCGAGGACAGCCAGCAGGACGGGGACGTTCTCCTCCAGAGGAACGCTGCGGAAGTGGTTGTCCTGCACAGGAGACACCAGTCTGGTTACTGGGACACCAGTGGAGACACAATGAATAGAGACAAAGACGGTCCTACCATCCAGTGAGCTCCAGACAGAAGCTGCTCAAAGTTCTCAAACCCTGAAACAGAGGTCAAAGGTCACATTGTGACAAACAGGTTTATTCCATAACTGTCAGTGTGAGGTTCTCATCAGGCTGAGTAAAGGTCAAAGGTCGCAGACGTACCAATGTGCAGCGCGATGGACAGACCGATGGCCGACCACAGAGAGTAACGACCTCCGACCCACTGAGGAGCAAACATGACATCATTCCCCACCAATCAGAGCTCGATCTCACATGAAACCATCCGAACGGGACCAACTTACATCCCAGAACTCAAACATGTTGGCCGGGTCGATGCCGAAGTCCTTCACTTTGACCTGAGGACCAACCAGTCAAACACTTTAGAGGCTTCCGGTCTACATGGTACACTACGGTGTCGTCACGGCAACAGAGGACTCACCGCATTGGTCGACAGAGCCACAAAATGTTTGGCCACAGCAGATTTCTGTGGAGGACAAACAGTTTCATCACAGCAGGGATCTACAGATTCATTTGGACTTCAACGAGTTCTCCAACATCCATGAGATCTCTACGTCTTCTACGGCCATCCCCAACCATCAGAGGAGTGTCGTCCAATCAGCTGCCAGGAAGCTAAGGACTCACGTCATTGGCTGTCTGGAGGAACCAATCCCTGGCCGACTCTGCGTTGGTGATGGTCTCCTGAGTGGTGAAGGTCTGGGAGAGGAACACAGCACATGATGGGATGGGAACATGAACCTCCATAGAGTCACCTAATGAAGAGAAGAATGCCCAAGTATTGATCCCCCCCCCCCCTGGACGTTTGCTCATGTAGGTCAGTTTCAAAGTGAGTGAAACTTCTCTCCCTTTGATCCCCACAAGGTGCAAAACACCCTTTAAATATGAAGAGTGTTCAATAAGGAACATTCCAGTAGACGGATCAAGTCTTTTTGTCTCATTGGACCAGTTCCTGTAGCTGCTGAAGAGAAGCATGAAGCTACACCACCATGTCCCCGGTTGGGGTGGTGGTCTCAGGGTGGGGTTGGGTTTCCTCCACACAGCGTTTTGCATCGAGACAGAGAAGATCCATTCTGGTCTCCTCTGAGCAGACCCCCTTCTTCCCTCCCACATGACTAAACTTCAAAAGGAATTTCTTCTGCGCTCACCTTGGAGGCGATGATGAACAAGGTGCTCTCAGCGTTCAGAGGAGCCAGAGTTTTGGCCAAGTGAGTCCCGTCGATGTTTGAGACGAACCAAACCTTCGGTCCTCCTGAGGAGTACGGCTTCAGAGCCTCCGTCACCATCAGAGGTCCCTGAACGCACCACCACCAACACACACATCAGTCAGTCTGTCGCACACACATCCCCACACACACACACACACACACAGCTCACCAGGTCAGATCCTCCGATGCCGATGTTCACCACGTCAGTGATGCTTCTCCCACTGAAGCCTTTCCACTCCCCGCTACGCACCCTCTGTGGACACAGCACAGGTCACCACCCCCACGTCTCCACCTGCACCCCCCCCCCCTCCAGGGTACCTACGTGGCAGAAGGTCTTCATCTTGTCCAGCACGCGGTTCACCTCAGGCATCACGTCCTGTCCGTCCACTTTGATGGGCGTGTTGGAGCGGTTTCTCAGAGCCACGTGCAGCACGGCGCGGCCCTGAACGCACCACAGCCGGAAAGCTCCTTTAGCTTATTTGCACTGTTAGCTACTCACCAGTAGACCAGTGGTCTTATGAGAAGAAACCCTTCATCACAAAGCAGGGTTCAGGTGTGTGTGTGTGTGTGTGTGTGTGTGTGTGTGTGCATTTCTGTGTGTTGAGTTCAATGACCTCGGTGAAGTTGATCTTCTCTCCAGAGAACATCTGGTCTCTGGCCTCCTCCACTCCCCTCGACTTGGCCTGTGAACAGTTACAACACTTTGTTGCAGCAGCGTGAATGTGACATCACTTCCTGTGTGACCACATTCCCTCAAAGACAAAGACATGCGATAGGACACCTTTACACAATACACCTGTTGTGTTGAAATATTCCTCTTTGAGAAGATTCATTGTTCTCACACGAACAGGAAGTTAAAGGGTTTTGTTCCTGCTGACCTTAAAGGAACCTGATGTTAAACATGAAATAAACCCTACAGCGTGTGGTCAGTAAGAAGCACGGAGCCATGAAGGAAACTGGGTCCGTTTGGGGAAACATTTGCTTTCACAACCGATTGGAACATAACGGACGACAGGATCCTTGTTGCTTAATTCTTGCACAGTGAGCAGCGATGGAGACACTCTGCTGAGTGGCTTCTAGTCGCTTCACTTATTGACCAGTAAATAATCATTCCTCATTTTACATTAAATGGTGTTAGTCGATGGTGGAGGCGGGGCTTAGGCAGAATCCATGAACCTATGTAATTAAGTGTTATTTTTCGTGGTGTGGGGACATTTGGGCTTTAAGCCGAAGGAGGGAGGAGAGCCAATAAGAACCATCCGCTCGGCGCCCACCTGAACTTCCTACTTGTTGGTTTCATTGAGGATCTATTTTTTCACAGTACGATTCCAATGTCCATCTATTGTGAGGAAGAAGAGGCTGCGTGTTCCTGGTGTGATGGCAGCCGTTAGCCTTCAACATGAGGCCCAAAATAATTCATCTCCCCAAACGACAGAGTATTTGTACATACAATCCATCGGGGTGGTTCCTGGTGGAGACTCGCCTCCGATGTGTGACCACGTTTCATGTGGATCTGAAGTGGTCCACGTTTGAGACTTCCAGGGTTACTGGGCAGCAGAGTTGTGCTTTTTGATGTTCAAGTTGTAGAATAAAGGATCATCTACAACATTAAGCTCTGCTTATTCTAACATTTATAGTTGTGTGCATGCATGCGTGTTACCATGGCGAGCAGCATGGTCATCACTTCCTGGTTGATGAGGTTCTTGGAGTAGTCCAGCAGGATCTCTCCATCCTCCGTCTGCAGGGTGGTGCTGTTGGGGTTACGTTTCATTGTGAACATTGTGACTGAGGTGCTGCTCACACACACACTGAGGAGGAGGAGGACATGGGACACTGAGGAGACTAAAGACGAGCAGAGGGGACCGGGCCCATCGTGCCCCACACCCCCTTCAACAGAGACTCTGCTTGATCTAATGGTCACATCCATACGTGCGTGATCCTTTGAACCACAGCAGATCTTCTCACGAGGCTCATGAGTCCATGTCTTTAGCAGGTCTCACCGTAGAGATCATTTCGTTGTTTATAACAATAAATCTATAAGAGTAATGAGATTTATTCCCCAGTGAAGCAGACTTGCAGCAGGATCAACGCCTCCGTCTTCTTGGTTCCATTATCGGACACACCTCTGCCCGCATAACGCTCACTCTGAGCGGATCGGATGACGCCAACACACCGGTGACTTCAACTGATGACTTAGCTTTAGCATTAGCTAGCTAGCAAAGAATGACTGTCGTGATTGACAGATACTCTGCAACAGGTCACCTCTAGAAATAATATATGGTGTTATTGTGATTTAAATATTTTTGTCCCACAAGTGTCATCGTTTATTTAATCAGAACATTAAAAACACACCGTAGAACATTGTCCTCATGACGTCACGGAGCTTTTATTAAACATTCCTCCGCTTGTGAAGATGCTAGCTGTCCGGTAATGGACGCTGTGACATTAGCACCCCTTAGCACCGTCCCAGGAGGCCTGTCGCTCCCGAGACGCGTTACGACGGACACGTGAACGGTTCACCTGCCGTGTGGGACCAGCTGGGCCCAGGACAGGTGGGCCCACTTCCGTTTCGGAAGCCAACGCGGATCAGTACCGATACGAACCGCTGACCTTGTGGCTGTAACAGCGCAGGAGTGTTCACGCATTAACACGCACGCACATTTACCCACACACGCACGCGTTTTCAAACGGTGCTGCTCGAGCCACCACGCCCACCTCCACCTAGCCTCCGCCTGCACCAGGTGTCATGACGTACCTGAAGGTGGAGAAGCGGTCCTGGTCGCGCTGGAACATGTCCCTCATGACGAGGCTGCCTCCGTTAGCTTTGTACCACTGCTCCAGCTTCTTGTAGTTGGGGTCGTTGGTGAGCGCCATGGTTCTCCTGGTTCTTCTAACACAGTGCGGACCTTAGAAGTGACGGACTGGACTCCGTGTGCTGATGATGAGGAAGAGGCGATGAAGACACTGACAGCAGGAAGTGGTGGCATCCGTGTTCACCAATGAGGCTTTGCTCCACAGGTTTAAACTCCTCCCACTATCACGGAATACCTATGGAGCCACATCAGTGCCGGTAAAACAGCCCAAGCATGTAACCCTGTATGCAGATAGATTAGTGCCGGTAAAACAGCCCAAGCATGTTACCCTGTATGCAGATAGATTAGTGCCGGTAAAACAGCCCAAGCATGTAACCCTGTATGCAGATAGATTAGTGCCGGTAAAACAGACCAAGCATGTTACCCGGTATGCAGATAGATTAGTGCCGGTAAAACAGACCAAGCATGTTACCCTGTATGCAGATAGGTTAGTGCCGATAAAACAGACCAAGCATGTTACCCTGTATGCAGATAGATTAGTGCCGGTAAAACAGCCCAAGCATGTAACCCTATATGCAGATAGATTAGTGCCGTTAAAACAGCCCAAGCATGTTACCCGGTATGCAGATAGATAAGGGTGCATAAAGTATGGAGGCACATTAGTGCCCAGTGTCCACACAACGTGCTGTGTTAGATCAAGGACCCATCATAAAGCTGTTAGGGCGGTAAAACAGAACAAAATAATACACTTTTACAACAGTTCATTACAATCAGTTCAATCATTGATCAGTCTTTAAAAATACTTGAATGAATAATTTAATGTAAATGAATCGCAGCCTGATACAATTACATTTGCAATTTAATCAGATTTAATTTCTCTGTATTTAAAGGACAAGTAATTTATTTAATCCGTTGGTTTCTTGTTTTAAGATAGTAAATGTTTTATACCAAACTTCTCTCTGAAACTCAAACCTTTACATTGACGGGAAGGAACACAATCGTAAAAAGTATTTGATGTGCTTTTATTCTGGAGCCTTAAAGCCACAATGTATTTACATATACTAACATATGTGTACCCATGTAAGTATAGTAGTATGTCCCGAGTACACTAAAGTACTTTGAAGGGAGATTAAAGGTCAGAAGCCATCTCATGGTGCTGGTTTCAAACATGGATGTGGAGCTTGACTGACACATCTGGTCTGAAGTTCAAATGATAAACTAGCGTCCTATGAAGGAGCTGCTGGACTCACATCTGGATTGGATAAACATACTGTAGAACACCTGGATTTGATCCATGGGTAAAAACATGTGGATTTAGGTGTAATAATATCTAGACTGACAACATCTGGATTAAGGCACAATAACATGTGGACTGGAAGAGAACATGTGGATAACATTGTATTATGGATTAGTGATCTGGTAACAACATCTGGAAGTTTATTAGAAAAATGCAGAAGATTTTAAATCCCCAAATAAAACAAATGTGAAAAACATGTTAATTGTATTTTCTTCATCAGGAAACACGTTATGGACATTATTATTATTCCATTTTTCACAGTTGATCAAATATTTGATGAAGTTGATTTGAAACATGTTATTTCTTAATGACTTATTTCACTCATTTAACTCAGATTTATTTATTTATTGGCAGGTGTGAAATATTAATAAAGTTCACTGTGTTTTGTGTGGAGATAAAAACAATGAACGCTTATTGTTAAAGAAGTTTAATAAGTGTCCTTTGACCGTTTATTCAACAAAAAAATAACAACAGCGTCACTTCCTTTAATTTGAGGACGTTTTCAATCTTCTGCATTTTATATTTACGCTTCTGCCAGTGAAGTGTTCTGTTTGACTTCATTCCAGAACCACAGTAATAAAGAGCCAGTGACCTTTGACCTGTGACATTCTGCTACCCAGAAACCACCACAACAAGCCGAGCCAATCAGCAGCCCTTAAAGGGACAGTACGTGGGAGATTTATTCGGATTCTATCTGATATGCATTGTAGCGTTGCTGTTTCTGCTGAATAAAAACACTAACCATCGCAAGAAGAGGAACATGGTGGAGGAAGGAGGAAGCCCCCCCCCCATAAAGCTATGTGTCAGTGAAACAGAACGGCGCTTTTAGAGGAGAGAATTCATTGAAAAACAAACAAGGACATTTATACATTATTGAACTTATTCAGAGACGTTGAGTCCTCAGTGCTGGTGACAAATGTACAACAAGAAGACATCTTCATCCTTTCAGTCAACAGAAGAGACGTCCTCAGGGAGACTACGCAGACACCTTGTTGTCCTTCTGGAACAGAAGACAGCGTCCTCACAAAGAGTTCAGGTTTTAAGACTTGTGTTTTACTCATGTTACAGTACGATAATAAGGACATATAATACATGCATGATGAAGAGAAAGTCAATCGAGGGACAGAACTGGACTAGGGGGCGCTACAGAGACATTTCTTTGTACCTAAATGAGAGACCCCCAAATCACCACATTTCTGAGACGTATCCCAACTTTATGGATATGATTAAGGCCCCAAAACAGTGAGTGAGAGAACAACAACAACCATTCCTTGAAATACAAGAAGCTCCCTCTCACCTATTATCAAGGTCTAAACTCTACTAAAGGGTTCATCCAGCGCCCCCTGATCTGTGTTCAGGGGTTCAACCTTTTTCTAATTTTGGTCATTTGGAAGTTATGCAAAAGTTCATTAGCCCGTATCTTCTCAAAACATGATATTTACAGATCAGGGGGGCATTGAACCAATAACGATCCACAGAAAACACAGCGTTTAGGACACATCGACTCACCCTGTATGCTGATAGGTCGGCAAACTCCCGGCCGGCCTGGTTGCCTCGGTAACCTCCTCTGAAGCCACCCCCCCCCTGCGGCGGCCCGAAGGAGCCCCGGCTGGCAGAGCGCCCCCGCCCTCCTCTGAAGCCCATCCCTCCTCGCCCCCGGTAGCCTCCTCGTCCCCGGCCGTGGCGGAGAGGGAGGCCGAAGGTCTCCGCGTTCATCCTCCTCTCCTCCGCCCAGGTCTGCCTCCGCTCCCTGCAGGAGGTGAAGAGGAGGTGACGCACTAGGAATACTACAACTTCTGGAGCTTCAGGACCAGAACCTCTTACCTGGGGAACCCAGAGACTCCGGACTTCTCATTGGCTTTCCTGAAGAGACAAGAGACGGGTCATGGGACCTCATTTAACACCTGGCGCATGGAGTCTGGTGAGGACATGCAACCAGAGGACAGAGGGTACCTGGTGTCATCACAGGAGATGTTGTCAAAGAAGGACTTGGACTTGTCGTAGTACACGTTGGGGCCCAGCGCCTCCTCCTCCTCAGCCGCTCCTTCGCTGCTCTGGTTCTCCACCGCGGAGTCAGCCTTTTCTTCTCCGTTCACCGCTTTCTCCGTCTTCTCATCTGAGAGACCAGAGGAGGGAATGGGATCAAGCTACAAGCATTAGCAGCACCGCTAACGGCTAACCAAGGAGCTTGACCCCCCCCCGACCCAGAGTGTAAATCTAGGGTTATGAATAGACACTGGAGATGATTATCTATTATGCCCAGTGGGGCCAAAAATCCATCTCTGATGCTATTGTTTTATCAAGTGAACACAGTTCCTCTCGTGTCTCCGAGCTTTACCCAGCATGCAGTTGGGTGGGGTCATTTTTAGAAATGTACAATTATTAGTGTCACAAACACTTTAAGAGTGTTTGTTGTGGCTTATTCGTTGTATTCATGCTTCTAAGCAGGAATCTCCACACCGAGCCGTTTCCATGGAAACCACCTTTCAGCTTCAGTTTGCTCTGGAACTCCCGGTCGATGTCTTCCTTGTTGAACTGCGCGTTGGCACTCTCAAAGTCAAAGTCCTTCTCAAACTTCATGGGTCCGTCCCGCCGGACGTTGAAGCGTCCGCGGCCGCGGTGACCCCCTCCGCGGCCGCGGCGGTTAGCTGGAGCGCCGCCAGCCGCTGAAAGCACAGAAGAACCAAAGGACACCATCAGACCCAGTATCGCAAACTCAAAAACCAAGTCAGCAAAGGTCCATCAGGAGGCCGTGAAGAACCAGCTATAAGGGTCAGAGTCCAGAAGTCACACCAACAGATGAACTTCTCATGAACCGCTTCTAAAAAGTCTCCAACGAGTCCTTTAATGGTCCGACCTCTGGAGCCTGATGGAAACAGCACACTGAAGATCTGAACCCAACCCCTGAGGCAGCAGCTTGGAGGTCCAGTGAGTCCTGAGAGGGGGGTGGGACTCTCACCTGGGTGGCTGAAGACCGAGTGGTTGAGTCCTGCAGGAGGAGCTCTGTCCACAGCACTTATGTGGGAGGACGAGATGGTTCTGGGTGCAGACCAGCTGTGGGTGGTGCTGCTGCCCCCCCTGAAGGTCTCACCCTTCCTCGGATCTATGCCCTCCTGGTTCGGAAGCTTCTGAGTGGGGGGGGCCGTGCGGGCGTGGGCGGGGCTTCTGCGTCCCAGCCCGGGGGCCGGAGCTGTGGTGGTGGTAACCAAGGGGGCGCTCTGGACCACCTGCTCCAGGGTGGGGCTCTTCCTTAGAGGGTCCAGGCTTGGGCTGCTGCGTCCTAGGTGAGGGGGGGGGGGGGGGGGGGACCAGAACAAGTTCCTAAAACACAACCTCTAAGACCACAGAATAAGGTGAACTGGGTCTAGTTCTCAGGGTTCATACACATTTTGGACTAATGGACTTCAAGGACCAAAAAGTTGGGAAAGCTCCGTGTATAAATATACAAAATGTAGTGTTTAAACTAAATGTGAATTCCAAGGCCTACCATTCAATTAGGCCCCAAGAAAGCCTGTTTTTTTAGGTTTACAATGATCCACTATGGAAGAGTATTATCACATGTCCTTCAGCTGATGCTTTTTATCCAAAGCCACCTGTACTGCTTTTTAACCCATGCGGGGAGCGGGGTTAGGGTTAGGGGGGTTAGGGGTTAGGTTGGGTGTCTTGCTCAGGGACTCGTGTGCTCTGCTCCGTGTGCCCCCGTCACAAGGAGCATCGTTGGGCTTTTTCTTGATCCCAGTGCTAATTGTGCAGGAACAAAAGATATGCAACATATATTGAAAGCCTTTATGTTGGATTGACGCCATGAAAGCAGCAGGAACACTGCAGAACACGGCTAAAACGTCCTGCTAAACGTGGGGCGTCGTTGACACTTCAAATGATGGCGCGCTGAGAGCAAAGTGCACGAGGACAGCAGGAAGAAAAGCTCTAAACATGATTAATCTGTATTAAGAGGAGGAAAATGGATGGACAACAAAGCGTAAACATTCTAATAAATTCAGTCACAAGGTAAAAAGCGATCTCAAGCAGCTCCGTGTTGCACCTGCTGCAACAGATGCTTCTGTTCACGTGACTGCGCCCCTCCTCCATTGCCATGCATTACGTGGTACCAGGAGCTTACCTACACCCACGGGCCCGAACTGGGGGGAGACCAGCGGGCTGCTGCTGAACTGGTCGTAGGCCGGGGCCCGGTTGAACAGCCCATAGGACCCGGCGGACTGGAAGGGGGTCGGAGCAGCGGCAGCAGAGGACGATGAGCTGGAGCTCATGGAGGACTGAGGAAGGGGACAGTTAGTGTCACACTGAAGATGAAGGTACTCCGTCAGGGGCTCGGGCGGAGGTCTACCTGCACGATGGCCGGGTCCTGAGGGAGAGAACACGGAGGTTTGGGTGGCTCGCACACCGTCAGGTCCTTGATGTCGCTGCCCCGGAAGATGATGTACTCAAAGGTATCATCGCGGGGGGGGATGGGCCGGTCAGTGGGGCGGTCCTCAGTGCCGAAGGAGCGCACTGAGGAGGAGGAAAGAGGAAAGGTGGACGTTTACTTCATTTTACAATACGATTGGCAATCACAGGTACCATTAATACCCTCTGAGGAGCAGGAAGTCTGTGATATCTTTTCTAAATGTTACATTTATGAAACCATTTAGTGAGCAGGAGACGTACGACTTAACAGTTACCTTTAGATTTGTAAAGTGTGTCACGTTCAGAATTCATGGATCACATTCAAATACACTTTAAAAACCTTAACTAAACCCCAGAACATGTTACCAATAAGCTACCATACATCAGGTTCAAATGAATAAATATGTCAAAGCTAGCCAACATGCTCATGCTAGCAGGCATGTTGTATAGCTGACTCACGTTGCAAACAGATTAAAGTGTATTTATTACACGTTTATTTACAAGAGGATCAGCCCTGCGCAATGACGTCATCACTTCGTTTTTCCCATTGATGTCATTTCAGTTACTATTAACTTCTCACGCTTTAGCATCCTAGCGTTTGTCTTGTTCAGAACACTGACATTTAATAGCTGTAGCTCAGCTAACGCTAGCAGCCTGGGAGGTATTCTTAACGCTATTTGCCCATTAACGTTTAACCCGTGGACTCCACATGGATACACGTCCGTCTGACAGTGGACATTTTGGCGGACATTTAAATGGTGAACACCCGCTTAGAGTGCACCAGCAGCTGTCGTTAGCATTAGCCCGACGTTAGCTGTCGTTAGCATTAGAATGAATGCTACCTTTAGCCAGAGCCACGGTGGAGTTATCGGTGTCGATGGTGTACAGGATTCCTTCGTAGCGGATCGCGGCTTTGGAGATCAAGCTGATCTTGCTGCCCAAGTAGGGCGTCCCACCGCTCATGGTGTCCACTCCGGGGTCGGAAGTCCGAACGGAATGGACGGCCCTCCGAGCCGTGTGGTCGACGGTAACGGATCTGCAGCAAGTTTCTCCGGGATGTACTCTTCTCTCCACCGTCACCGCTACAACAACATGGCTACCTTATCCTCCATCGGAGGCTGTGAGCGCGGGGGCTAACGAGAAGACCGTAATATCGCGCTATCACGCTGCGTGTTGAGATCCAGATCTTCGGTGGGTAGAAGAGCGACACAGACTAATTGCATAAGAAACAAGTTTATTGTATTACATAAAAATACATTGGTCCATTTCATTCTCTCTTATCTAATACATATCACAGTTAAAGTTAGCAGTTGACTAATGGTATTTATTTAGTAAATAACTACATATTTTGTTCCCAATCTCGATTGTCTTTCATTTGGTGACTTTTTGCTTTAACGTAGTGAAACAATCCTCATTTCATCCAGCACAACACATTCAGGTCCCAGCATTTTGATCATTTTATATTTATCATGTACTTAACGGTGAAAATGTTCTTGACAGACAGTTTTAACAGTTTCACTTTTAAAGTACTATAAATATAAATGCATTTTTAGTGTATTAAATATTCTTACTTTATTGTATTTCATGTTTAGCTTTCATTCCATTTCGGAATTAACTGTAAGTTTTTACTTTTATGTCCCCTTTATATTTCTATTCATTCCTTATGAATGTATCATTCTGAACAGTTCACTTGTAGTACACACACCAGAGCGCAGTGTCACCACGAATAATCTACTCCTCACAGTTCTATGCTGGAAAAAAGACTCGGATCCTCCGCGCATGCGCACATTCTAAAATACGATTTGCACAACGGTCCGACATCAAAGATGGCGGGAGCCTCCGACCCGCTGGAGGACATGCTCTTCAATGAGGTGGACGAGAAAGCTGTTAGCGACTTAGTTGGCTCTCTGGAATCACAGCTCGGAGACAGAGAAGCTCCCGCCGCTTCGTATTCCGCCGGTAAACCGGAGGGAGCTCAGCCAACTACCGCTCAGTTCTCAGGGAAAGTGCGCGATCCGGTGGGTCCGTTGGAGCAGCCCCAACAAGGGCATCCAGAACCGGGGCTATCAAATCCGGAACCCGTTAAAGTGCTTCCCTCCCCGGGAACCGTCGCGTCCGCGGTGCCCGCCGGAGCCACAGCACCCCCTACTATCTCGCCGGTACCGGGACCTGTAACTTTGACCACTCGGTCCGCCGCTGTTAGCTTCCACCGGGCTCCTCCCGGCGGCGGCCCCGTGGTGGAGGCAAACCGAACCGCTTCCCCCGGAAGTTTAAATGAAGCCGTGAAGTTGGTGAACTCGGTCCCCGCAGCAGCAGCAGCGGCGGTGTCGGCAGCGGGAACCGGCTCGGTAATCAGCGCCGTCAGCAGCGGGGGCTCCGCGATCATCGCCTCCATGGCCGCTCAGCCTCACTTCCCTCAGTCTCCCGGTGTCCCGCTGCAGAGACTCCCGGTTCCGGTGTCCGGTGTGGCCCTGAATGGAGTGGACCCCAAGAGCGCGGTCCCGTCCGCCTCCGGCCCCCCGGTGGTGAACCACGGCGCCCACCTGATGCAGGCCAAGGTGCTAGTTCCCAGTCAGCCCGTCTCCGGGAACTCCGTCATCCTCACCGGAACCCCCCCACCCGCCGTGAGCGGGACCGGCACAGCCGCCGCCGTCCTGAAGCCGGCGGTGAATGGAGTGGGTCAGCTCACCGCGGGGCGGCCGCCGGGGCCCCCCGTCGTGGCCTCGCCCATCCAGCAGCAGAGACCCGGTCTGGTAGCGAGTTCCCCCCGAGCCGCCGCTCCTCAGCTGGCCGTCCGGCCTCAACAGCAGACCACCATCCAGCTGCCCCCCGGCTTCTCCATGCCGCCAGGTGAGCCCCCTGGGGTCCCACCAGAGACAGACAGGTGGTGTAGAGAGACATGGACAGGTGGTGTAGAGAGACAGACAGGTGGTGTAGAGAGACGGACAGGTGGTGTAGAGAGACGGACAGGTGGTGTAGAGAGACGGACAGGTGGTGTAGAGAGACGGACAGGTGGTGTAGAGAGACGGACAGGTGGTGTAGAGAGACGGACAGGTGGTGTAGAGAGACGGACAGGTGGTGTAGAGACACATGGACAGGTGGTGTAGAGAGACGGACAGGTGGTGTAGAGACACATGGACAGGTGGTGTAGAGAGACAGACAGGTGGTGTAGAGAGACATGGACAGGTGGTGTAGAGAGACAGACAGGTGGTGTAGAGAGACGGGTGTTTGAGTGTCAAAGACATGTTTTAAGAGACATGTCGCAGCCAGTTGTCGTGACGACGTCCATGTTTCATAAACATCAAAGACGCTAAAAGGACTTTCAGAGAAACGAAAGGAGCAAATGTCCGTTGACATGAGCCCACTCTCTGCTGGAGGGTTTGTCTCCATCCATGACCAGTGACCGTGATGCTTCCTGTCCTCCTCAGGTATGGTTCTGGTCCGTACCGAGACGGGTCAGCTGGTTATGGTCCCTCAGCAGGTGCTGGCTCAAGCTCAGGCCAAGACCCAGCAGGGCCAAGTGGGGGCCAACATCAGCCAGAGACCCCCCACCCCGACCACCGCCATCCGGGTCAGCGCCCCCGCCACGGTACGGGTGGACCCGTCAGGGTCAAAGGTCGCCATCCATAAACAAACAGGAAACCATCACCACACCTAAAGCTTCAAGCCCCTCCTCTTCCTCCTTGTTACCTTCAGGCTCCTCAGACCGTCCGCCTGGCCGCCCCCACCCAGACCAGAATGGTTCAGTCTCCGTCCTCCACGACTGTCCAGGTGTGTCTTCTGTCCTCACCCTGTGTCCTGTCTCTTCCTCTCCCCTCACCCTGTTCACATCATTGGTGGAAACCTGTATCCATGTGACCATGTGACCATGTGACGTGTTTCAGAAGACCATCACGGTGTCCCCTGGTGGTGCAGCGGTGTCAGTGAAGATGCCCCCGGCTCAGAAGGCACAGACAGTGATCACAGCGGGGGGGACGCCGGTGTCGAAGCCTGTCAGCGTCCCGTCCAGCACCACCCACACCACCCCCCCCACCCCGACTAACAGAGTCACCGTGGTGTCCCAGGTCTGCCCCCCTCCTTTGGCCTCTTAAAGCAGACGGGACACCTGTTGACCACCTGCTGTTCTTTGTTACCATGCCAACAGGAGATGCAGGAAAACGTGAAGAAGTGTAAAAACTTCCTGGCAACACTCATCAAGCTGGCGTCTCACAACTCTCCGTCACCGGACACCTCCAAGAATGTGAAGGCCCTGGTGCAGGACCTGCTTGTAAGATCTCTGTCTCTAAGCATACCGTTCTTATTCTAGATGAGTTAATAGCAATGTTAAATAGTGGCGAGCATCCAGACTGCTCACTGCATTCAGCATCCTGCTCCAACAGCTCACCTTACGCTAAGCTAACAGGGCTAGCGTCCATGAGGAGAAGACGTGGTGTCTCCAGCACGTTTTACCTTGCTTGTTAACACTTGTTGTGTCGTAGTTGTGTACTTGTTGTACACTTGCTGGTCTCTCAGCAGGGACGAGTTCACACCGTTGTGGGAAATTGTTTCCTCCCAATTTCCTGCTTGGAATAGACTTCATTTCTAAGAACAAGAAGAAGTGGCGAGTTTCATTTAGAGAGTAAAATACGGGTTTTCTACTCCGCATGGACCTGTAGCACCGTTTATCACATTGAGTGATTGAATGAGTTTATTTCTCATATATTTAATGTCATCATCATGGAACGAAACGGTGCTTGGACATTTCTGAGTGAGCCCAAACTTGTGTGTGTGTTCCTGATTGTTTATTACTGGAGTTTTGTTTGTGTTTATTCAGGATGCAAAAATTGAGCCTGAAGAATTCACAAGTCGACTGCAGGCTGAGCTCAAGTCGTCTCCTCAGCCCTACCTCATCCCCTTCCTCAAGGTACCTACCTCATGGTGGCTGTTTTGGAGGTTGCTATTGTTCCGTTGTAACTGTTGTTGTTGTTTTGTATTGTTACTGTTTTTATCGTGTTTTGTTGACGTTAAGGTTATTGATGTTGTTGTTGTCCCCCCCCCCTCAGAAAAGCCTCCCCGCCCTGCGTCAGTCTCTCCTCAGCAGCCAGCAGTCCATCGTGACCCCCGGTACCTCGGCCCCCCAGCCGGTCGCCCCCGGCTCAGTCACCACCATCAGGTCCCGGATGCCCATCAGCCCGGTGGGGGGCACCGTCAGGATGAACCCCCCCCTCACCAACACCATGGTAGGTCCTCCGGGCTCCCATTGATGAGCGCGACCCGACGCCGCGTTAACGTGAGATCACAAAGGCCCCTTATGACATCACTTCCTGTACGAGTGCTACCAATGCTGCTTCCCAGAAGAAGAGCCGTAACGCCACGTGAGCGCCACGCTGAGGCCTCGCATGTATGTGAGCTAGCTGCTGATTAGCACGCTACAGACTGACGTTATGACACGGGGTGCCACGCCTGCAGGAGCCCCCAGAGGGCCCCCACCCGACGCTCGCTGTCCTGGAGTCATCGTTTTAGAAGTGAACACTAATATAATGAGATACTTGCAGGTGCCCCATTGTTCAATGGTACCAGGAACTTTGCTGATGAACCGGGCCCTGAGCCGTTGTGGTTCTGGTCCTGTGTTCTCCTCCATTGAACCTGTCGCGATGATCAATACATCCACCAATCGATCCTTTGTGACAACAGGTTGGAGCCTCCGAGCTCCTCCTTAAATACATGAAACATCACCACATGTGAACCACATCCCATCATTTGGTGGTTGTTTTCTTGTTTTAAATGTTATTTCTGGTCCTTCAGGCTGTGGGAAGAACAAACATCCAGAGCAGAACACCTGTCGTCTTCAGTCAGACGCTCAGACCTCAAGGTGAATGAACTCCTCATCATTCCCTCTTTGATCTCTTCTTATTATGTGTGATTGTCATTGATGTGAAACCCCCCTCAGGTGCACTCTTCAGAGGGCCCACAACCATAATCGGGAAGACTCCTCTGAACTTGGCCGCTCAAGCCAATCAGAGGAAGCTGAGCGACCCGGGGGGCGGGACATTCAGGTAGGGTGAATCTTATTGTTCATTTTTACAGAAAATCCATTTTGTTTAAAAAGCAGCAAAGTTTCAATGATTTTTACAGATCAAATATAATCCGTTGATATAGAATTAAATATTCTGATAGTATTTAACCAGAAACCCTACATTATTCTAGAGGGATTTTATGTCTGCTGATGTTTCTGAAGTGAATCATCTTGAGGTGCTTCATGGTGCAGCCAGCAGGGGGCAGCATGAGGTCACACTAACACCTGAGGCCTTAGCTCTCATCACTGTGCTCGTCCTCAGAGATGACGACGACATTAACGACGTGGCGTCCATGGCCGGCGTCAACCTTAATGAGGAGAACGCCCGTATCCTAGCAACCAGCTCGGACTTTGTGGGCACGAAAATCCGCTCCTGCAAGGACGAAGCCTTCCTGCCCACCGGCCTGCTGCACCGCCGCATCCTGGACACAGGTGCTGTCCCCCGTCCCGTCACTTCTTACCCGCAGTCTCTGAATGGGGGACACCAATAGATGTCAGTAGAGAAGACGTCCATCTTGTTGCTCCTCTCGTCCTCAGCTAAGAAGCTGGGAGTCACGGAGGTTCCTCTGGAGGTGGTGAACCTGGTGTCTCATGCCACTCAGTCCAGACTACGTTCCCTCCTGGAGAAGGTCTCGGTCGTTGCGCAACATCGGACGGACGGAGGAAAGGCAAGGACCGCTTGTCCCGCTGTGACCCACGGACACGTGTCCAAGGTTCTAAAGCTGTTGATGTTTTCTGCACTGAACCAGGATGAAGAGCAACACGAACAGACGTCAGACGTTCGCTCTCAGCTTCGCTTCTTCGAGCAGCTGGAGCGGATGGAGAAGCAGAGGAAGGACGAGCAGGAGAGGGAGATCCTGCTCAAGGCTGCCAAGGTGTCTCATTATTATCTTATTCACATTATGAATGAGATTAAAAGTTAGTTTTTCTTCTAAACTAACGAGTAAGCACTTTAGAAAGTGTCTATTTTAGACGCTGTTGTGTAATTGTATTTTAACACAAACTGCCCCATGTATATAATAATATATATACACACACACACATACGACTCCTGCTTGTTTTCTGGTTCTTTAACTTCTCTACGTTCATGTTGTTGATCAGAAGTTTCTTTTTGTCTTTCAGAGTCGAGCGAGACAAGAAGATCCTGAACAAGCTCGTCTGAAGCAGAAAGCTAAGGAGGTAACCCACACGCCCAAATATGGGCACGTCTGCTTGGACTACCTGCGTCGTCATGACGACCACTTCTCATCTTCAGCCCCAGCCTCACTGAAGACATTAGCTTCAGATGTGACCTTAGTCCACGAGACACTACGAGACACTACGAGACACCACGAGACACGGAGACAAGACACTAGGAGACACCATGAGACACTAGGAGACACTAGGAGACACGGAGACAAGACACTAGGAGACACCACGACAAGACACTAGGAGACACCATGAGACACTAGGAGACACCACGAGACACGGAGACAAGACACTAGGAGACACCATGAGACACTAGGAGACACCACGAGACACTAGGAGACACCACGAGACACGGAGACAAGACACTAGGAGACACCATGAGACACGGAGACAAGACACTAGGAGACACCATGAGACACTAGGAGACACCATGAGACACTAGGAGACACCACGAGACACGGAGACAAGACACTAGGAGACACCATGAGACACGGAGACAAGACACTAGGAGACACCATGAGACACTAGGAGACACCATGAGACACGGAGACAAGACACTAGGAGACACCATGAGACACTAGGAGACACCACGAGACACGGAGACAAGACACTAGGAGACACTAGGAGACACCACGAGACACGGAGACAAGACACTAGGAGACACCATGAGACACGGAGACAAGACACTAGGAGACACCATGAGACACTAGGAGACACCACGAGACACGGAGACAAGACACTAGGAGACACCATGAGACACTAGGAGACACCACGAGACACGGAGACAAGACACTAGGAGACACCATGAGACACGGAGACAAGACACTAGGAGACACCATGAGACACTAGGAGACACCACGAGACACGGAGACAAGACACTAGGAGACACCATGAGACACGGAGACAAGACACTAGGAGACACCATGAGACACGGAGACAAGACACTAGGAGACACCACGAGACACGGAGACAAGACACTAGGAGACACCATGAGACACTAGGAGACACCACGAGACACGGAGACAAGACACTAGGAGACACCATGAGACACGGAGATAAGACACTAGGAGACACTAGGAGACACCACGACAAGACACTAGGAGACACCATGAGACACTAGGAGACACCACGAGACACGGAGACAAGACACTAGGAGACACCATGAGACACTAGGAGACACCACGAGACACGGAGACAAGACACTAGGAGACACCATGAGACACGGAGACAAGACACTAGGAGACACCATGAGACACTAGGAGACACCATGAGACACTAGGAGACACCACGAGACACGGAGACAAGACACTAGGAGACACTAGGAGACACCACGAGACACGGAGACAAGACACTAGGAGACACCATGAGACACTAGGAGACACCACGAGACACGGAGACAAGACACTAGGAGACACCATGAGACACGGAGATAAGACACTAGGAGACACTAGGAGACACCACGACAAGACACTAGGAGACACCATGAGACACTAGGAGACACCACGAGACACGGAGACAAGACACTAGGAGACACTAGGATCAAACCATTTAAGGTCGCCGTACATATGCACATGTATAAATATTTATACATGTGCATATGATCTCAGATCAGAGGGACACATGGTTGCGTCCTGTAGCCCCCCCCCCCCCCCTTAGTGCATGTGGAGGTGAACAGTCGACGTGTCGTCCACAGATGCAGCAGCAGGAACTGGCTCAGATGAGACAACGAGACGCAAACCTCACGGCGCTCGCCGCCATTGGACCACGCAGGAAGCGGCGCATGGACTCACCAGGAGCTTCATCGTCTGGAGCCGAGGTGATTCTTCTTCACTGATGTCACTGCCCTCACAAAACACAGGCTCTCTGAATGGAGCCATCCATAATACCCCCCCCCCCCCCCCCCCCCCCACGCTAACGCTGCCCCGGCTCCTCCCACAGGTGACTTCCTGCTCCGGTCCAGGCTCCTCCCCCGGCTCCTCCTCCTCCTCCTCCCGCCAGCAGCTCCGTCAGCGCATCATACGAGTGAACCTCAGGGACTTCATCTTCTGCCTGGAACAGGACCGCTCCACCTCCCGCTCCATGGCGCTCTACAAGGCCCTGCTGAAGTGAGGAGGAGGAGCAGCAGCAGGAGGAGGAGGAGGAGGAGGAGGAGGAGTCCACCTCCTCCTCACCTGCCAGCTCGAGATCCGAGATAAATGAAACCGTATCAAAGGTGACGCAATAAAAGCCAGAGTCACATGTTGACATACTTTTAACAGCGTGACCTGAACTCAAGGCTTCAGAACCGTTTTTACTCTGGAGGAACCGGACTGGAACTCGGACCAGTGGAACCGCGTCCTCCTCCTACATTACCCACAATGCACTGCGTGCACAGGTCTACTCAGCTCCCTTTTTATTATGTTAGTGTGTGTGTGTGTGTGTGTTAAAGGAACAGTCACGTAAACCCTTTGATTCCAGTCTCAGCTGGTTAGCTTAGCATAAAAGCTACATCACAGCTGCTGTCCCTTTAACACAAGGGATCTCCACAGGGAGCTGGTTCTCCTCCAGTTGACTCAGGCAGACCAACATTCCTCCAGCTCCTCCCCTCACGGCGTCATCGACCTCTTACTGTTGAACATTTTCATCTGTCACTCGTTAAAATACAGTTTTGCTGTTGAAAGTTTTTAAAGAGGCTTTTTGCAGAGTGTCGTGTTCTCTGAAGGTTTTTAAGGCTTTAAATGTATCGGGCATTTGGTCCGTTTGGTCCAGAGCTCTAAAGGAGGTTCAGCCGACTCATCTTTAACAAGGACACAATATTTGCCACTATTTATATTTCCTACATTCTGAATTCAGCCCTGGAACCTTTCAGGAAATGCAATTTTACAGTTGTTTGTACCTTTGCAAAAAAAAAATGAAATAAAGAAAATGAAAAAAGTCAGATTTACTTTTTTTCAATTGATGTGAAACCAGCTGACATTTATTTTCTAAAGGAATGTTTTCCAATAAAAGGTCTGAATTATCTGTACACATTTCTAAAAATGATCTTTCCAGGTTTGACTTACGCTGCAGAGGTCAAAGGTCTGAACCAGAGGTTCCGGTTTGATCCGGATCGGACTCGCAGGACGTAGACCACGTGAAGCAGACGGGTCCAGGTGGAGGATGGGCAGAGTCGTGTGTGTGGTGGTGGGGGGGGGGGTATTAATTCGGACCACCACACACCCACTGGGCCTCCTGCTCCACCTCTCGCACCATCACAGTCGGCTGGTAGAACCGGGCTTCCCCTACAGCTGGACTAGAGACCGGGGGCCACTGTCTCACACTGATGTGATTCTTTGGACAAATTAGCCTCAGAGGGCTTTAAAGTCTGGACACAGTCCGTCTCATGTCTCTCATGTCTCACACACTGTCTCATGTCTCTCATGTCTCACACACTGTCTCACACACTGTCTCTCACACTGTACATATTTACAGTGCAGAAAACATCTGGAAAGCCGCTGCACGTTGTCCTTCTTCAGTTCTGTTGGTTTATTTGTCTCTTGAGGGCCCTGGGCAGCCTCGTCTCCGCCTGCCCCCCCTCCTTGACTTGGTTCAGAGCTCCAGTGTAATAAAACGATTGTTGATCAGTTTAGTTAATCCGCCGTGTCCCTGCACTGTCCGTGTCTTTACGCGTGTCTCTTGTCTCATGTCTTGTAGTAGTTTAATGTGTCTCCTGAGTTTAATGAGTGCGTTGATGCTCATTTGTTTGACCCCAGCCGTCATGATTTTGGAATTTCAATAGTGTTTTTTTGTGCCTGAAGTCTGCGTTTTGAGTCTGTGACGCAAAGCATTTTAAAGGAATGTTTTAAACAGTTTTCTAGAACTGAAACATGGAAACTTTTTGTGATCTTTCCAAATCAATTTGTGAAATCTAACTGCAAGCATCAAGAAAATGGAGGTGATATTCCTCTGATCAATACTTTTATTTATTACAAGAACAGTAAGGTATTTGAACGGATGTAGTATTATATAGCAGCAGTAGTAGTACTGTAGAAGGACTAATGTAGTAGTTATGTAGTAGTAGTAGTGTAGTGGTACTGATCAATAATGTCAACCAGTCAAGAAACTGAAGCTGCCAGAGCAGCAGGTCATCTGTCTCCGTCCTCCATGGGTCTGTGTGGACAGGAAGTGAGGTCATCACGTGGGCGGCAGGAAGTGAAGGCTGATGGGACGGTGCTGTCCACGGAGACGTCTGTCCTCTCTCTACATATATACATATATAAATATTAGGGCCGGGACTCGATTAAAAATATTAATCTAATTAGAGGCTTTGTAATTAATTAATCAAAATGAATTGCATAAATATTTGACCTGAGAACAGTGAGAAGTAATTTTATTCACATGGATTTTTATTTTTGTTCAACCAATTCCAGCAGACAAGTGTAGAAATAGCATATTTAGAAATATAGTACTTTCAGAAATTCAGGTAGCCTATAGGTAAGTAGACCTTCTCTAAACTATGTTTTTTTAAGTAGACCAATACTTTCAAGTACATTCAGAACATTGGTTATTTTTTCAGACGTGGACTTAGTTACCCTGGTCCTTAAACCAGTCATCTGGTGCAGTGTGGGTTGGGTGTGGGTCCTTGTACGTCCACGCTAGCTGCTAATTGTGTTGCGTTGTGGTGATACTTGAGGCTCGATGTGAATTCCTTGTTGCACAGCTTGCACACAACCACGCTCTTATCGACGCTTCCATCCGTGTGTTTATTATAAGAAGATTTCCCATTCACGGGGCCACCCGACACGGTCTCGTCAGCTTCTTGGTTCATGTTCACTGTGGTTTGTTGTTGTCTGAAGTCATGGACGCTAGTTGGTGCTCCAGTATAATCGGTCCCCCCGAAACTCATCCAGTGAGAAACGTTCCGCGGTGCAAAAAATAAGTGTAAAAATGCGTAAAAAATGTTTAATGTGTTATTTTTTGTGTAAATAATTCATCTTAATTCACATTGTAATTAATCGTAATTAGCGCTAAAGTCCCGGCCCTAATAAATATACATATATATGATCACCTGACACTGATGATGTCAGATGTTTTCCCAGGTGGAGAAACACCAACATGAGATGAAGACCATCAAGGTTCAGGGTTGAATACACATGTCATTTTATTCTGGTTCCAGAGAATCTGATTTTTAATAATTGTTCAGTATAGAGACACAAAGCGACAACGCTCTTAAAGACTAAACCACCTAATGTGTGTTTTTATTGTTAATTATGGACTCAAGTCTAATTCAAACAGATACATATAATGCTGACATAGTGGCAAATTAACGTAGCGACGAATTTAGGTAGTGGTGAAGTAACGTTGTGGAGTATCCTGGTGATGAAGTGAAATTGCACTTGTTCTTTTGAGTTTGACTCCTTGTGGTTGAAATGCATTCATTGTAAGTCGCTTTGGACAAAAGCATCAGCTAAATGACATGTGATGTAATAAAGTAACAGTGGAGGAACAGAGCGGAGGAACAGAGCGGAGTAACAAAGCGGAGTAACAAAGCGGAGTAACAGAGTGGAGTAACAGAGTGGAGTAACAGAGCGGAGTAACAGAGCGGAGTAACAGAGCGGAGGAACAGAGCGAAGGAACAGAGCGGAGTAACAGAGCGGAGTAACAGAGCGGAGTAACAGAGCGGAGTAACAGAGTGGAGTAACATAGTGGAGTAACAGAGTGGAGTAACAGAGCGGAGGAACAGAGCGGAGTAACAGAGCGGAGTAACAGAGCGGAGGTCCAGAGTGGAGTAACAGAGTGGAGAATGGGCCCAGGCTCAGATGCCCATGTAGGTGTTCATCTTGCTTAGGGCGTCACACACGGTGGTGAGGTCGCTGCGGAGGTCCTGCACCACGTCCTCGATGCCGCGCGTGTCTTTGAGCAGGTCAATGCTCTGAGTGTACGGGTTGTAGTACACCGAGAACGGCCTCTTTATGGACTTAGCAAACTCCCTGTGAGAGAGGAGACAGCGTTAGGTCATGTGACGCGTCACACAGGGCCGATAGTCGTGTATGAGCTGATGATCCGATCAGAACGATTTCTCCTCCTTTGCTCTTGGATAGTTTTTGGTGAACAACCAATGACATTCCAGGTGTGTTGTTGCCCAATGAGATGATTTATGTCTTTCATCTTCATTAGTATGCTATTTATATC
Source organism: Pungitius pungitius (assembly GCF_949316345.1). NCBI lineage: Eukaryota > Metazoa > Chordata > Actinopteri > Perciformes > Gasterosteidae > Pungitius > Pungitius pungitius. The sequence continues at coordinate 22,456,938 of NC_084905.1, forward strand.
TCTGGGGATATATATAAGACCTTTATGTTCATAATAATAGAAGATAAATGGTAAGGGCAGTGGTGCGGTGGTTAACACTGTGTCCTCACAGACCCCCCTCCAGCCCACACACACGTCAGCCCAATGCCCAGTGGCTTATCTCATAATGACACTTGACTGACACTAGATGAGAGGGTGAATGTGTGAGTGACCTCATCTTCTCCTTGGCCTCCTCAAAACTGTCGGACACAAAGTAGACCTCCTGGAAGGTGGTGATGAGACACTCCTGGTCACAGGTGGTCCTGGGGTCAAAGGTCATTACACGGGCCTTCTCCGAAAGGGCGTGCTGTGGATCAAACACCCGGAATCTGTTTACTCTAATTCTATGAGGTCACACATATACATGTATGTATATGTACACATACGTTTTTAATTCAAAGTGTGTGTGTGTGTGTACCCTCAGCTCTCCTATGGATGACAGTAGTCCGGCTCCATAAGCTCTCAGCTGTCCGTCTTGTTTGCAGAGTCCAAACTCAACGGTGAAGAAATAACACTGTTCACAGATATCAGATATAAGAAGACTATAAGAACATAATAAAGTATGTCCGCAGCAGCGTGGATTACATCATAGACAAAGAAGCTCAACATGGGGACTTATATTACGATGTATAATATATAGATCTAGTTCAGGAGTTTTAGAGGGAAATTAGTTGTTTATTTTATATTTTAAATCGACTAAAAAGGTTATACACATTCAGTTATTCACAGTAAAACTATGATGATATTAAACATCAATGAGACATTATGGTAATACTGTAATAGTCCCTGAGGCCACTAGGGGGCACTCTCATCACAGATCTATAATCAATTATTAAACTCACTGTGGCCAGCTTCTGAACGTCCTCATCAGAAGCTCCGAGAGACGCAAGTCCGATTTCCTGAGAGAACTGAGCAAACTTTGGGTCAGCCAGAAGAGGAACGTGACCCAGCAGTTCATGGCAGGTGTCCCTGCAACCAGGAGAAGCTCTTATTGTGAAGGGGCCAGAGACCTGATGCTCAAAGGAGAAGCTCTTATTTTGAAGGGGCCAGAGACCTGACGCTCAAAAAAGCAGCTCTTATTGTGGAAGAGCTGCTGCTCGCAGGGGGGCCTTTTATTGTGAAGGAGTCAGAAATATGCTGCTCACAGAAACTCTTATTGTGAAGAGCTGCTCCATGGAGAAGAAACGTTATTGTGAAGGCGTCAGGAAGATGCTACTCTGAGAAGGATGTCTTATTGTGAAGGTAGGCGTGTGCGTGCAGGTGTACTCACGGCTCAGGTGTGTAGAGCGGGTCGGTGCTGTGACGGACGTACTGAGTGCAGTTAAACACTCTGTAGGCCAAACCAGCCAGGAAGTCTCTGGGGGAAAGGTACCCTGCTACTGGTCGCACGGTGAACCCTGACCTCTCTGAAACAAGCGGGACACGCATCACGTGCTCTCATCACAACGTCAGAAAACCTCCTCCAGACTCCAGGAAATAGACTGACACGTAACGCATGTTTTCATCTGATTGAATGATTGAATTGAAATCGTTTTTTAAAAGACTAAAAGTGTAAAAGATCAACCAAACCTCTGAGGAACAGGGAGACGTCCTCCAGCTGGGGGATGTTGTCCTCTCGGTAACCACATTGTTGGCTGAGCAGCGGCAGGTTCTTCAGGTATTCTCTGCAGGCGTGAGTCGGGTACAGCTGGGTGAGCTCTCTGAAGACCACCCCCCAAGTCCTGACCTCCTCCGGTGTGTACTGGATGCGAGGGATGGGCTGCCCGCTGGGGAGGAGACACAGAGGTGATCATGGAAATGCTCCTTTGTGTGTGTTTCATAGTACATTGAGAAATAAAATACATACAACAAGTTGTGATTGGAGGGGAAAACTGACAAATTATAATACTAACAATTTATAATTCATGGCCACTTCCACAAAGTATTTCCTCCTATGGCGATAAACTTCATCCTTAAAGCCCTGCAGGAAGGAAGAAGTCAGGGTCAGCATCATTATTATTATTATACAAGATCATAGTACTAATACAACGTATTGTAGTTACAGGGTGGTCTGCGTCCAGCTCGGATCCGTACATCAACACTCGGTCAGAACACTGATCCAACTCGGAGATCTTCATTGGGAACCACGGGACATCATCTCCATCATCTGACAGCAGGAAGGAACTGCACTCAGTGGAAAGGCTGATTTATCACAATAACAATGTATTTACACATCAGTTAAAACCATATGATGGACACTATTCTAACCAACACGCTTTATTCTCCTCAGCTCCAGGGTACATCTGGTGCAAAGCATCATGGGAGCACGTCTCATCGGCACAAGGAGGACAAGAGGAGATCCGTCCGTCATGTGGACACAATGAATCCACCAGCAGACCACACAGGTCCAAGAGGAGTGTAGGGGGTCAGGTGGACTCACCTGCCTCAGCAGACCACAGGTGTGCAGGAGTGTTGGAGGAGATGATGTTAACGTGCTCCTGGAGGAGCTGCAGCAGCTCGTCAAACTCCTTCCTGCTGCAGCTGCAGTCGGCAAAGATCTCCACCTCATTGACGACTCGCTTTGACATCCGAGACTCGATGTGACTCAGGTTCACTCGCTTCTCCTGCAGAGGAGCACAGCGGTGAGGAGACACTTGTCCTCAACGTCGCACAGGGAGCCAGGAGCAAGCCGACGTGTTACCTGGAAGAGGCGCAGGGCTTTGACCAAACAGCCCACCTCGTTCTTCAGAGAAAACACCACAGCCGTCGTCCCACAGCCTTCAGCGCCGTCTTTGTCCGGGACCTCATTGATGGGACAGAAGGACGTCCTCCTCGACTGGACCACACACACAACACAAGAGTCATCTGACACAACATTAACGCTCGGATGTCCTCGACTTCAGAGCGTTTATTACCACCGCAAAAGGGTTCTGATTATTAGAACAAAGCATTATGGGTAAAACACAAGATGACGCTCATATCGTATGAGCAACGTGCCGATTGATTCTAATCAATAGAAACTTTACACATGAACTAATATCTAAATGACTATCATACAAAAGATGAAATAGGAGAAAATATCCAGTATTTCACCGATTACTCTTTAAAAGCAGTAACACAAAAGTACATTATACATAACATGGTTGTGAGGGATAAAAGAATCATAACATAATAATAAGTGTAATAATGTTCTATTCTTTATTTCATGGAGATCGTCCTGCTCCTTTTTGATCCTCTGGTTTCTAGAGATTTATCTGAAATTTAAATACATGTATTTATTAATCCTATAAAGATAAAGAGTATAACGTGATCCTTTAAGGAAACAAATACAGTCAAAGTATGAAGTCATTGATGAGGGGGTAGAGGAGGAAGATGAGGGTGATGAAGAGGAGGTCCTCACCATCCGCCCCCCCGTGTGGCGCTGCTGCTGCTCGTGGAACATGGCGGAGTCCAGAGACAGACCCCTCCGGGACCAGTACTTGCTGGAGAACATCATCATGGCGGGCTGCATGCGGGGGACCGGCTCCGGGGCGGCCCGCTTCACGTGGGACGAGGCCATGGGGAACCAGTGGGTGTACGAGTACCAGGGCTCCAGCCTGCCGTCTGGGTGCTGCTCCTCACACTGCAGCTGGCCCAGCACCACCTCCTGCTAAATGCCCCCTGCAAGCCCCTCCCCCTGCTGCCCAAGCCCCGCCCCCTGAGCTCCCATTCACAGTGGAGACCAACCGGTCTCTTCAGTGGGCTTCACACCTCAAAGCTCCTTTGCACTACATGACATCATCCATCCATTCAACCTCTGCTGGGCGGAGCTCCTGACATTCACCCATTCACACACAGCTGTTTGGGGTGCAGTGCCTTGCTCAAAGACACAGCGGCACTCACTAGCAGAGACGGATTATTGAAAATATTATTTCAACTGAAAAATAGATCCAATTTTTCAGAATGAAATCATTTTGTTTCCTCTCGAGAGTTTGACCCGTCTGACAAGATCTACAGGATTGTCTCCATAGTGTCCATCAGGACATGGCTTGTCCCAGTCTCCATCCTGTCCATCAGGGGACAGCTTGTCCCAGAGAGCAGGAGGAGCACAGGGACAGCTGGTCCACAAACAATCACCTGGGAAAGGAGACGCAGAGATGCTGATAAGTTTCCTGCTCTTTCATTTCCTGTCAGACAGGAAATGAAAGAGCAGCTTTGTTCTCCCTCTGATGAAGCTTTATGAGCAGATGGCAGGAGATGCCGGTCTCTTCCTCGTCCTCTACACCCCAAATGTCTCCCATCAACGGGGGGGGGGGGAGGACGACTCAACACATGAAAGCAGCTGAAATGACATTTGGATCCGAGCTCCGCTTCAGTCAGTTTGACATTTCTACCAAATTAAAGTCACCTTTCAGAAGCTCAGTTTATGAATAAATATCTCATTTCAATGTAGTAGATGGTCGTCTGTGTGTATAGAACATACATGTTTGTGGAAGGCGGGGGGTTCTTTTACCCCCCCCCCAGTGAAATTAGATCATTAAAGGACTTGTTTGTCGATGTGTTTTAAAGAAAACTTTATTAAGAACCAGATGGATTTGAGATATATATTTATAGATATTTAATGCAAGGATGGAAAAAAAACTGCAGTACATCAGAGTTGTGATGGTGCTGCTTCCGAAGAAACACTTTGATATTTGTGGAGATAAACATCTGGTTTTCTTAACGAGTAGATGCAGATTCCTTCATATTAAAATGCTGGGCTTTAATTGTGAAGGAATCACAGGAAACTCAACGTAAAAGGACTGTTGTCCTGAGACGTCCCGACTGCAGGTGATGAATTACCACGGTAACCAGTCAACACCTCATGAGAATTTGTTTACATCTCCGCCAGATGTGGTTTTTACTGTCGGAACCAGAACCACATCTGGATGAAACCAGAAGACACTCCAGTGGTGACTGAACTACACACATATCCATCTCATATGAATGTACATGTGTCTCCAGCTGTGATGATCACAGGAGCTCCTCCTTCCATTCAGAGTCATAGGATTAAAACTGAAGGAGGTCAGAGGTCAGACTCACCGTGAGGAGATAAACCACCACGCTGCGTCTGAAGAGCCATTCAAACCTCCTGAGGATCTCCTGCTCCTCCCCTCTCTTCAGGAGGTGAAGGCAGACATTGTGAATAGAAACTTGGATGCTCTGGGTGTGTGCCTCTGTTAGCCCGGGAACAGGAAGTGAGAGGTCACCTGACACGGAGGAGCACAGTCACCCACTCGCTGTTACCATAGCAACAGACCTGACGTCTGAATGGAGCTTCAGGACTCGTGGAGAGACCGATACACAATAAGGTAGAAGAAATTACAAAAATATGATTCTGAATAATCTCAAATCCTTTTTAAAGTCTTGTCCTGTGGGTCTGTGTCGCCGTGGCGACGGGGTGGTCTCCATAGACTACGACATGAAGGCCACTCGGCAGCCATTGTGAGAGCTGCTTTCTCTCAACAGTCCGTTGGAGCAGGCCTCCGGTCGGCGGCTCGGCCTGAGGGACGCAGCAACCCCACAGTCACGGACATCGGAGTCAGGATCCAGACCTGGTCCTGGAGCAGGTCCTGGACCCGGAGCAGCACCAAGACCCAGGATGACGCTGATGGAGCGAGGCAAGTCCTGAAGAGAGCAGGAGCGGCTTCATGAGACAGACTGGACACCTGGAGCACGTCAAAGGTCTGTACAGAAGCGCGTTGACAGACCTTACAGCTCCTGATCTGCTGACAGATGCCCTCTGCTTTCTGAAGGACTTCTTCCACGTCTAGCTTCATGGACAGCTCATTGATGTGCTGAGGGACAGACAGGCGTCAATGGACTGCTCTCACAGAGTAAACCTCTACAATGAAGATAGAACCTCAGCTCACCTTAAGGATCTCGTTGAAGCCGTAGTTCTCCTCCATGATCTTCTGCTTCTCGGAGTCCAGGATGGCGCAGCAGACCAGCAGGTGGAAGTTGTCACAGGGCAGACCGGTCCACATCACCTGAGGAGGACAAACAGGAGGAGAGGTGGACGAAGATCTTGCCCAGGCGTCCGTCCATCTGGACCCACCACAGAAGAAGAAACTCACCTCCCAGAGTCTCAGCACGTCGTGGAAGCTGAGCTCTCTCTTGAACCTGATCAACAACCAGCGGAAACAGAAATACAGGAAACCAGAATCCTGAGACTCTGTGGAGCAAAGAGACACCCTGTCACACCGAGTCCCTCAGCTGAGGACTATGACGTCATCGACTAAGTGGTGGATATACAGAGAAGGGTTCTGCTGATTTTCTGTGTTGATGTTATTGGAGCACTGGGGGACATTTGTTTTGACAAATGAGGTCCTCTCTTTAATGGGGCGGAGCAGGAGACGTGAGCTGGTGTACCGAGGTAGTTCCAGAAGGACAAGTCCAGCAGTCTGAGTAGAGTGCCGAGCTGAATCAGCTGAGTCTTCATGCCCTGCATCTGCTCCTCAAAGTTCTGGTGCTGGAAGACAACAAGCCCGCATCAACATAGAAATACATACATGTTTATACTAGAGCTGACCAACAATCACAGCAGGAAGTCTGAAAACACGTTAAGCAAACAGCAGCATTCCCTAAGGAATATTAATTATAATAATAATAATACAGTACTCTATGATCAATAACCTCTCCTCAGTACTAGGTGTCCAGCAATCTGTGAAGCCAGTCTTTGTTCTTTAATTCTGGTGGTAATGAACCTTCTAAGTACTACAACGTGTCCCTCACTAAACTCACCATTTGGTCCATGAAGGAGACAAAGCACCAGAAGGCGTCCACCTCGCTCTCCATCACGTAGAGGATGGGAGACAGCAGGTCGCTCATCCCCTGGACGTAACCTGAGGGGACAGAAGACGTGAGACGTCAGTATCGGGCCAAAAATGACCATCACTGTATTTTGTCTGATTCTGGCAGCACCAGAGTATTTTCTACTGGAGGGAACACATTCATTGATGCTGAAAGGTGATGTTCACCGCTAGCTGGGCAACCTGCTTGCAACTGGCCAGCTAGTTAGCGTGTTAGCTAGTTAGCGTGTTAGCTAGTTAGCGTTTGCACCAGAGGAATTACCAGCTGCTCAACAAACTTTACAACCAATTGTTTTCTGATGTGGGGCAGCAGACAAAGCTCCTCTCTGGTTCCTGTAGCAACTTATTATTACAACTTATTTATTGTGAGCTGTATCCAGCATGCAGTTAATTATGAATGTACAATTATTAGTGTTACAAATTGTTTATGTGTCACAAGATGTCCATTAAATAGGGTTTGTTGTGTAATGTTCTAATCATGATTCCATCTTAACATCTGTGACAAATGAACCTTTATTGTGAAGTCGTGTGCCATTGATCCACAGGAGGACAGACTCACCAAGGTCAAAGTCCAACATGCAGTAGGTCATGAGGATGTCGTGGAGGAGGACCAGACCCGGGTTATCGATGCCTTCGTAGAAGTGGTTGCTTCGGTCTGTTCTGTTCACGTCTTTTTCTGAGGACAGAAGAGAGACGGCGTCATGCTCTGAGTAATCAATTCAAAGGATCAATAATGCAGGGAGACGTCACCTATCAGACTCCTGTAGTCTCTCAGTCTGGAGTTCCTCCTCTCCTGCTCCTCACTCACTGACTTCCACTGCAGCTTCATCCTGAAGTACTCGTCACTGTGACAGGACACAGCCATCAACGGTCACTATGGTTACTCAGTCGGTGATCAAAGGTCAAAGGTCAGAGGATGTTGCATGTTTACACTAGAATAAGGGCTCATTTAAACAGAAGGAAAATGAATTGAAAGTGTGTTGACAGCAGGGTTCCCCTGGTACGATGGCAGAGAAAACACTGCACTCATCCGTCATCAACAGGTGAAATCCTACTGCCTCATGATTGGCTGATGAGCTGAGAGCTTTACAAACACGTGTTCAGGTGAGCAGGTGGACCCAGTAACGTTCCCGCTCAGTTTCTCTAGTCATAATAAAGTAAAGTTGTACGTTTTGGCTCTCTGAGCGATTTTCCTCTCCTCCAGCGAGCTGTCCCAGGGGACATAACCCAACAGGAACTTCCAAGCTTCTTTCCTCACAGCGTGACAGAGTCCCTGCAGAGACACGAGGAGACGGACACGATGAGAGAAACACAAGGACACAGACACGATGCATCAAAACAGGAAGACTGGTTGACTGATGACCAATGAAGACGTCTCACTCCTTTGAAGATGGTTTGTTTGAGCCGTGAGATGTTGATCATTCTGCCCTCTGCATCTTGGTGTTTGCTCCAGTCCTCTGAGGACAGAGGCCCAGTACGAGTCACCTCAGGCCTCGTCCCCAGGTCAATCTGAAGGGTCAGGGGTGAGATAAAGACAGACGGGGTCAAAGGTGACATGTAATACCACAATATCAACAAGGCCATGTGAGCCATCAGCGTGGAGGAGGCCCTCACCCTGGTGATGACCTCAAAGCCGGGCTCCTCCTGCTGGTTGATCTCCAGCCCGGGGATGACCTCCCCCAGGAGGTCGGCCACCTCCTCGGGGGGGCGCTGGTGCTGCTCCTCTGTCCCCCGGAAGGCATCGAAGATGTAGTTGGTGACTTTGGAGAAGCCCCCCAGCGTGGTGACGTAGGGGTCCTTCCTGAACTTCTGCTGGAATACACAAGGTCCAACAAGCACCTTCAGCTCGCCGCTACGGCTCAAAATCATCACAAGAAAAACAAATAAGAACGAGACAACATAATAATAATAAATTGTTAGTTTGTAACCTGAACCAGGCCGAAGTTGTTGTCATCCAGCAGGTTCTCAAAGGACTGAGAAAGAGCTTTGATTGGAGAACCGACCAGCAGACATGACTCATCTTCTGGAGCTCTACACACACACACACACACACACACACACACACACACACACACACACACACACACACACACACACACACACACACACACACACACACACACACACACACACACACACACACACACACACACACACACACACACACACACCCACACACACCCACACACACCCCTGATTAGCATTTCTGTTCTAGTTCTATAGTGAGTAAACCTCGTCATTGGTCTCAGAAGCCAATCAGGAGACAGACGGACGTCACACTGGTGCTGCTTGTGTTACTGGAGCGATTTCATTATGGACCTCTGAGATAAGAACTTTAATAAGAGGAGAGAATCCTGATACCTGAGAGGACAACGTATCCTGATATCCGACTCATTGAGGACAAAGCGTCCTGATACCTCAGATAATCTACAACTCTAACCTCTGTGAAGATGACACCATCACCACAACGTTGTGTACTCACTCGCTGAGCAGAGCAAACCTCCTCAGGCTCTCCAGGAACTCTTTGCTGCCGCCCTGGTGGAAATGCAGAGCAGGTGGGGAGGAGCAGGACTCCTTCAGCTTCAGCACCAGAAAGGTCCAACCTTCTTCCTTCAGGGTGACGGACCTGAGGTCGCTGAGGGCGAAGCTGAACGCACCGCCACTCTTCTCGTGGCTGTGGTTCAGAGCGCCTGCCAGACCAGGGAGAGGGATCAGATAACACACACACACACACACACACACACACACACACACACACACACACACACACACACACACACACACACACACACACACACACACACACACACACACACACACACACACACACACACACACACACACACACACAGAGTGCCTTTCTACATCACGTCCAATCAACTGAATATAACAGGATGGACTCCAATCGGGTTGTAGAAACATCTCAAGGATGATCAGTGGAAACAGGAGGCACCTGAGCTCAATTATATCAAAGGCTGTGAATCTTCAATCTGTATTTTTAATGAACTGTTTTCACTTTGTCATTATGGGGTGTTGTGTAACATAATATGTGGAAAAGTGAAGGCTATGAATACTTTGTGGATGCAAAATCAATGATGTAATTAATATAATTATTATTCATGTAGTTAAAGGACATAACATATCAGGATCAGGACTTCCTTCTCAAAGTGATGCAGAAACATGATTCATTGAGTGGATCCAGAATGCTGCAGACTATGTCACATTTACTGTGTAGTCACTTCATCACATGTGAACATTGTGAACTCACCTGTCACAAAGTGCAGTTATTGGTGATATAACTCATGGTGGTACTTCCTGTCAGCTGTGTCCTACATTTACTACCCGAGGAAAGAAGTCTCACCTTCTCCGTTAGTGCAGCTCTTCTTCTTGAAGGACACGGCGTTCACCATGTCCCACTCCGTCTCGTAGCTCTGCTGGCTCTCTAGAAGCTTCTCACCTGGACACTGGTCCCACTCCATGACGGAGCTGGAGTCCTGAACAAACAAAGATGCTCTTATTTGTGGTAGCAGAGAGGTGATCAGAGTCGAGGTGTCAAAGTACTTCTAGTTTCTACTCTGGACTCAAATGAGAAGAACAGTGTTCCCTGGTGGTCGGAGGTTTAAGATGCTGATATAAATCTATATACAGATATATTATATATGAAAATATTCAGCTCCTTCAGGAGAGGGGTGCTATGACCGTTCAGATTTCTCTCTGCTTGAATTAATAGAAATCAATATTCAACATGGTTTTCAATGGAGTTTTTTTTCAAATACTCTTGACTTTCAAATCAAGGCTGGTTGTGCTGGTCGTAGTCATGTGGCTATGGACTCCCCCAGAGACCCAACAGCGAGACAATGTCGGTCTCAAGCTCCATAGGGACACATGTCCCTGCTGACATTTGTCAGAGAAAGCAGAATCACGTCTGCCGAGAGTCGTATTTATGACGTATAAAGAATACGTCTGCGTTCAGTGGTCTTGGGTCAACTCAAGACTACAAGTAGTTCCAGGGTGAATGTAGTTATGTGCAGTGGGACTGTAGTTCTAGTTATTATGGTTTAACCAACCTTTCCAGCACACAGCATGTTTGATGTGTCGACTGTTTCTTCCACAGGTTTGAACTCAACAAAGACTTCAGCATCCTGATGTGTGGAGAAACAAGCACAGTCAGAGTTATGACTCATTAGTAGAAGCCATATGGCACTGAAACCACCAGATATTTGGGATTATGGGATTCAGGAGCATCACTTTGTCAGTATTAGCGTTGGATTCCTTTGGAATCCCTTCCTTGGAACGGGACTTTTTATCTATATGCTCCAGTCTCAAAGATTTTAAGACGTGTACTTTACAACTCCCCCCCCCTCAGTACAACTCCCCCCTCAGTAACTCCAACTGTTTACCACTAACTACAGGAAGACTAGAGCCCCCCCCCCCCGAGGGGATTAACCCCACCCTGTTCGTTCCTACTTAGCTCTGATGTCTCTCTACCAACGTGGAGCGTGAGGACAGATATTAATGTCTACTCTTAAATCAGTGACCCGATGAGCTCAGCTGCTCACATGAACATGTCCTCATGGTCTTCAATCACAGCTTAATAAAGGCCTTTATGGATGTCACTTTGCTCTTGAAATAGTCTTTAGTTGCAGCTCATGTGTGACGGTTTCACCTTGTCGACAATGCGGAGGCAGCCGGAGATGAGTGAATCCTCGGTGGGGCTTTCATTGCTGCTCGGGTGGATGAAGACTCCTTCATGTTCAAATATGACCTGTGTGACAGACGTAGTTATTGAATCAATTCACATATTACATCCTTACTCGCTTTCTGTAATAGTGTGGTTTTATTTGATATGCACCATGTTCAATAAATTCATATTCCTGGTTAACAGGTTCAATAATTCATGAAATGTATTCTATGTAGTGAACGGATCTATATTGATAGACTATATATGATCACATGTGTAGTGACTCGGATGTTTATCTCAGTGCTGGGTGGTAAACAAGGGGCAGTGATGTGACCCTGCTAACGTTAGCTACAGAAACACTACACGTTGGCTAAAGGAACAAAGTCGCCAGTAACTGTGCGGAGGATTTTTTGCTTTTGTTGGGACACAATAACCGATGTGAAGCAACTCTGGGACTCCTCAGCGGCCCATTCCGTCGGCAGCCGTCAGCTAGCCTCTTAGCAGCATGCTAATGCTAACGTAGCTCGGAGTGCCGTAGGAGCCTCGGTGCGGGTCGCGAGTCAACCAACTAGACAGCCGGCTTGAAGGCACACGGGGTGTGACGTCAGGTCACAGCTGTGCTCTCGTGGCATCTCCGAGGGCGGATGATGTTGTTGCAAGAGAGCTAGCACAATGGCTAGCGCTAGCCTGAGCTAGTTGCTCGGCTGGATAATGAAGCAGTTATATGAAGTAATACAAACAGATATATACTTAGAGTACGTATAACATGTAACTATATGATTGGGTGTTCCTACCTTTAGAAGAGAGTCCGCCGCCATGTCGTCTGGTCTTTCTCTCTCCTGATAACGTCAGCCGCTCACGTGCCTGTCAACTTCCAAAACAAAACGGATAAATCAGCTTCCGGTGGAGAGAGCTACCGCGCATGCGCACTACGTCATCACATTCACCGTTGATAATACCACATGACATTATATTCTTTTTATACTTTTTGTTATTTAAGTTAAAAGTGTATAGTTTTCAAACACGGTTGCATTAAGCTGTGTTTTAATTTATTTCATGACGCTTCATCTTGACTTCACCAGTACAATAAAGAATATTGGTGAATTATAGATTCAGCTTTTAGAATATTTCTTTTTTTATCTTAAAATAAAGAAACCATCTGTAGTAATAAAAAAGAAGGCCACCTCGGTTGCTGCTTGATAGTTTTGAAGCACGAAATGAATCCAGGAAGTCCAGGCCGTTTCTCGTACGTGGCTAACTGACTTAGCTAAATAATATTTAGGATAAGAGATAGTTATGAAACTGCATACTTGAAACATTAATAATGTTCTGTTTAATGTCATTTTCGTATGAAAACCCATGTTTATAGTAGTAGTTAAGTATACAGTGTCATAAATACAACTTTTTCAGAACATTATTCGAATGTTATTTTACAATATAACAAATATAGTATGTTTGAAGTGTCATACTACATCTCTGACGTTTATAACAAACCAAACCGTTTAAAAATCGGTTGAAAATTTAGAAAGTTATGGTTATTTAAAAAGTACATGTTTTGGGTGAGCGAGCTGACTGTACCAAGATGGCCGCCGCGGACGTTCGACTCCGTTGGCTGGCAACGCGGGCGAGACATCGAGGCTTTATATATCTGGCCCCCGAGGCGCCGCGTGACACACACGGAAGCTGTTCCGTATATGGGCAGCTTCTTCTCTGATTGTTCTCGTTCTGTATCGTGAGAATTGGATCGGAGCAGACGAGAAGCTACTGCTAGCTCATTGGGCTAACCGTGAGAGCGGACAGACGTGTTACCGACCGACTGTCCGGTGACACATGAACTATTTATGGTGAGCAGCTCGGTGGTCGTACAGCCGCAGGCAGCGGGTGAGTTTGGGCGAAATGGAAGCGAACACGGTGAGTCGTTCTCCCCGAGAGGAGCTGGAGGACGGAGAGATCTGCGACGATGACACCGAGGAGAGTGTGCCTCTCCGGCGGGGGGAGGGTAACGTTAGGAGACATGTCCGCGGCGCTCCTCCACGGGCACGGAAACCTCACCTCCACCCGCACAACATGCTGCCGCACATGGGCCACCAGTCCCAGGACTTCCGTCTCCTGATGCCTTACAACCGAAGCCCTCACGGCCCGTTCCCCCCGATCCACCGGCATCAGTGCGGGCCTAGCGGGCCCGATCGGCCTACGGCTACCTCCACCCCGACGCCTCCGCTGCTGCTACCGAGCCTCGGTCCTCACGGTGACGCGAGCCCGAGGAGCAGCTTCTGGGAGCGGAGCCACGGAGCCCTGGGCCGGTTCAGGCACCGGGCCATGCCAAATGGTGGACGCGGGGGCTGGAACCGGGGCAACCGGGGAGGAGGTAGAGGTCCCCCCGGTCGTTACGGGCCCGGAGAGAGTCACGGGAACCAGAAGGACTCTCCCTCGAGAAAGCGTATCCTTTCCCCCGCTGCGTAATAGATTCACTGTGATGGTCTGATTGAATTATAATACAGGGCTTGTAATAATGATGATTAGATTGTCTGTGATAATGCAGTTACAATAATGTGATCATTATTAGATCATAATAATGATTACAATAGATTTTTATAATTCTAGTATGCAGCATTTATAACATTATAATAGATCTACTGTGACAGACTCATTTCATTGTTATAGATAATAATCATAATCACATAATAATCGTTCAATTCATTTTATTTTGTATAGCCCAAAATCGCAAATGACAAATTTGCCTCAGAAGGCTTTACAGTCTGTACACATGCAACATCCTCTGTGCCCAAACCCTCACATCAGCACAGGACCAACTGCCCAAAACATGAAAACCCTTCGATGGGGAAAAAGGTAAGAAACCTCAGTGAGAAGGTCAGAGGAGGGACGTCATGTGTACAGACAAGTGGACGGCCATTTAAAACCGTCAATTCAACTGTCGGTGGTGGTGATAAAATGATCTTACAATGAAAGAGCAGTGAGTCGTCACCACACATTCAAGTGTATATTTGTCGATGATGGGAGGAAGACCTTTCTTTGACCTTTGACCTCAGAGAAGCAGATCGTAAGGAACCTGGGCAGGAAAGCGTCTCACTGTGGCTCGAAACCAGAGACCAGTGTCGACGAGTCCTTCGAGGACCTGCTGTCAAAGTACAAGCAGATCCAGCTGGAGCTGGAATGTATCCGCAAAGAGGAGACCAGGGCCCTGGAGCCCACGGCCCCCCCCACAGCCCGCCCCCCCCAACACACTGCCAGTATTACACAGAGCCAAACCGCTCCTGGACCTGCTCCTGGAGCTGAACCTGAACCCGGTGCAGTTCCTGGACCTGAACCTGCATCAGCTTTTGAACCTGGACCTGGTCCTCCTGGTCCAACAGTGGAGGGCTCGTCTGAGCAGGAGATGGTGGAGGAGAAGAAAGTGTTCCAGGCCTTCAACATCAAGCCTCTCCGTCAGAAGCTTCCTTCTCCTGCTGCTTTGGAGGAGCTGAAGAGGAAGCGTGAGGAGCAGGAGAAAGAAGGCGCCGCTGACCAGGACGGTGAGCAAACAGAAAGTTCCTACAAAATAAAAGCTCTTACTGGATCCTCAAGGAGAATAAACATGTTGAACCTGTTTGCTGTTTTTCTTTATGTCATGTATTTAGCATAACAATATTCTATATATTCCATGACATTACAACAAACAGGATGATGTTAATATGAAAGGTTCACTTCCTGTGCGTCTCACCAGGTGATGTAGAAGAAGAAGAAGAACCCAAAGCCGATGGAGCAGAATCGGAACACATCGCTGAGGAGTCTGAAGACCCGAAGAAGACGACGAGTCTGTGCTGCAGTGAGGACATCAACAAAGACCACAAGGAGACGAAGAGTCGCAGAGAGTCATCGGCCTCCAGTGAGGACTCCGTCATCTCTCCTGACAAGGTGGGGGCTGCTTTCCAGACCAGGGTCCGCGAGACTTGAGGGCCGGGGGGGGCAGCAGTGGGAAGTTTGGGAAAGGTATCTAATGGTGGGGGAAGACATCCACACCAGCACTACTAAGGGAGCTTTCTATTTACAGGTTGGATTGTGCATTTTTCATTGTGAATACAGAATAATGACCAAACATCCTCGTAACCCTCCTCACAATGACGCTTTAAAGTCCAGTAGCAGGTGCAGTAGCCAGTGAGAGGCTTCTTCTGCTTTGTCCCCAGCAGCCTGTTGGAAAGCTGGAGGAGGAGGAGCTGTCGGAGCTGCAGTTGCGCCTCCTCGCCCTGCAGTCGGCCAGTAAGAAGTGGCAGCAGAAGGAGCAACAGGTGATGAAAAAGAGCAAAGAGCGGATAACCAAAGCTGCCCTGGAGAAGAGCTCCGGACCCGCCCCCCCCAGCAGGCAGAGGGTCACCACAAGGTCCGCCTCTGCTGCCGCCGCTGCAGAGAGGAGCCGGACCAGGTTCAAACCCCCGGACCAGGACAGAACCAAGACTGGGGCCCGAGACCGGCCCAAAGTTGGTCCTAAACCTGGTCCTAAGGCCCAGGTGGAGAGAGGCCGAGGTCCAGGCAAAGCCCACCTCACCAAGAAGATGATGAGTCCAGGTACCTGTCCCTTAGTGTGTGAGGAGGCTCAGGTGGTGCTGAGGATTGTGGTGATGATGGTGCTGTCCATCCTCAGGCTCGGTGGCGAAGCAGGCCTTCAGGAAGCAGCAGCTGGGGACGTGGACGCTGCAGCAGCAGAGGGACCAGGAAGAGATCCGGAGACAGGAAGAAGAAGAGAGACGCAAACGAGAGGACGAGATCCGAAGAATCCGAGATCTGTCCAATCAGGACGAGCAGTACAACCGCTTCATGAAGCTGGTGGGGGGGAAGACGAGGACACGCAGCAAAGTAAGACGCTGTCTCGCTGGATCATTGGTCGCTGATTACAGGTGATACAGGTGAGCTTCTAGTGTGACCTTCCTGCTCTTCAGTCCAGAGATGGTGAGCACAGGAAGTCTGCAGGAAAACAAGGTCCAGACTCCTGCGGGAACCTCTACCAGTACGACAACTACGACGAGGTCGCCATGGATACGGACAGTGAGGCAGGTTCACCAGGTGAGACACGCCCGTCTTCTTTTGATCTTTAAATAAAAGTCGTACTTCCTGTTTAAATAATGTTTTTGTTCCAGTGGCGTCACCGAAGCACAACCAGCTGATTTCAGAAGCTCCGGGTTTCACTCCACGGTCTCCTTTGGACGGGCTTCAGTTTGGACCGGTACTTTCATGTCCCCTTCATCTCTTCCCTCCTCTTCCTCTTTCTTTGACTGCAGTGGATTTCTTCTTCTTTTGTCTCGCAGGCGTTTCTCTCCCCCATGATGACTGCGGTTCCTCCCCCTCCTCCACCTCTCCCCCCCGCACCAGATGAGCTGGAGCCTCCTCCCAAGCCTCCCTTTGCTGATGAGGAGGAGGAGGAGGAGATGCTGCTGAGGGAGACGTGTCTGATGTCCATGGCCAACAAGAGGGTGACGTCCACAGAGGTGAGGCCGCTGGTGTCTCTGTGAGAGGAAGCTCTCAGCGTCTCTAAACACCTCTGTGTCCCTGCAGGAGAACGGCTCCAGTGGTCCTGCTTCTCCCAGCGCTCCTCCGCCCCTCCAGCAGCCAATCAGAGGGAACCTGAGCACCGTCACTCTGAACACCGCCACTCAGGCCAGAAGCAGCAAGTTCAACAGGGGACACCACGCTGCCAGGGCGCCGCTTGTGGTGAGAGGGGAGGGATGGACGATGATGATGAAGATGACGATGACGATGATGATGATGATGACAGTCTCTGGTTCTCCTTCCAGCTTCCCAGACACAAGTCGGTGGTCATTTCTCTCGTGGACTCGGACGACAGTGACTCAGACCTGGACTCCAACCAGACCTTTGGAGGACTGGAGTCCATGATCAGAGAGGCCCGGAGGACAGTGGAGGTGAGACCGTGGAAGACCTCCGAGAAGGGGTCCACTATGATGATGAAGTAACAAACCCATGGCCCGGGGACAAATGTGATGAAGATGAGAAGACTGGTTTCAAACCGTTTGGTCCTTTTTTAGGCAGCAAAGCCGAAAGCAGCATCCGGCTGTGAGAAGGAGAACAACCCGGTCAGGACACCTGAGACGCTACCTGAAGACAAGAGGGCCGAGTACCGCCTGCTCAAGGAGGAGATCGCCAGGTAAACACCGCATCCACACACACACCCAAGCCTGCGTGGACGTGTCCAACCCTCGGTGTCCTCTGTACCCAGCCGGGAGAAGCAGAAGATGATGAAGGAGCACAACCCTTGGAGCTCCTCGTCCCCCGTGGTCTCTGACGTCGGGCTGGAGGCGTCCGACGTCAGAGCGGCCGTGGAGCAGAGGGTCACCGAGGCAGAGCAGAGACTCAACAAGCACAGGTGAGGCCCTCAGCAGGTCCTGGTCCTCTTGGCATTCTTCGGGTCACAGGTGGACTCGGTAAACGATGGACCTTCTCCCTTGCTTGCAGAGAGCTGCTGCAGAGGGACGAGGCCATCCTGAGACATCTGCTCCAACAGGAGCTGAAAAAGAGAGACTCTCTGAAAGCGGCTGAGGCCAAAGTGGTGAAGCTCCGAGAGCAGCTGCAGGCCTCTGAGAAGATCGTTGTGGCCAACAAGACGCTGCAGAAGAAGCTGCAGGAGCAGGTGGGACCTCAGGACACTTACTAGTGATCTAACCCAAATTGTAAACCCACCTGAGTGTGAACCCTGCTGCTTCATGTCCCACCTGTGCAGGTGCATCGTGTTGAGCATCGCGTGTCCATAAAGAAGAGTCTGTCCGCCCGCTTGGAACAGGAACTTTCTCAGGCTCAGCTGACTGCAGGAAGAGGCTCCAAGCGCCGCCTGGACTCCACCCACAGCGCGGTGAGAAGGCTGCAGTCTGCTACCTCAGGGCTACAACGATACCTGGGGCTACCATCTGTAGCCCCAGGTATCGTTGCTGCACAGTAGTTGGAGGCGTCCACACCTTCTGACCCCCTCGTGTCCCTCAGGCCAGTAAGCTGCAGCGAGTGGACGGAGGTCTCCGTGGATCCGAGCGTCACTTTGCAGAGCTCATCGCTCAGAAGCAGCGGCTGCAGCAGCTGGAGTCGGAGTACGCTCTGAAGATCCAGAAGCTGAAGGAGACCCAGGCCCTGTGCAACAGAGGACACCCATCAGAGCCCCCGCCACCGGCCGCCACCCCCCCCCAGCCTAGGAGCCAGGAGGCTCCGCCTCCGGCCGCCTTTCCCCCGCCACAGCCCTCCCTGCACGACCTCACCCAGGACAAGCTGACCCTGGACAGCGAAGACGTTCCCGAGGCCGACGAGCAGGAACCTGAAGCGACTCCTGCCAAAGCAACGCGCCGCAACTCCCTCCGTCAGTCCAGCTGCTCCTTCACCAAACCCCACCTGGAGCAGCCCAGCTCCACCTCCGCCGCCCCGTCCTCAGCCGGCAGCAGGCCTTCTGCGGAGATGTTCACGGGGCTGGACCTGGAGGCCTTAAAGCTCGGGTACCAGCAGCAGGCCCGGCTGGGGGAGCTGCTGCAGAAGGAGCTGCAGACGGTGGGGGGTCACGTCCAGGAACCCCCGGGTGCACAGGTCAGCAGCACGTCTACAGACACGTAACCACCGCCATCGTCCTGTCCCACCTGGTCTCTCATGCTGTCTCCATCGCTGTGCAGGTGGTCCCAGTGGAGGTGGACTCATCCAGCAGCCAATCGGGGAGCTTCGATCTGAGGCCTGTTCCCTTTGGACCCTACCACAGTCCCCTGCTGGCCTTCAGGTCCTACAGGTACCTCAGCTCATTGGCTTCATCTATGAGCAACACCGTCCTCCTATGTCCCCTCTGGACACCCGCAGGACACTTCTGACCATACGAACAAGCCATGGGGTCTTTGATTGATGAACACATCTCGAATGGTCTCTTTCTCAGGTTCAGTCCGTACTACAGGACGAAGGAGAAGTTGTCTCTGAGCTCAGTCACCTACAGCAACACCATAGAAGCCCGGAGGAGCTTCTGTCGGTTTGACCTCACCGGAACCTGCAACGATGACGAGTGCCGATGGTGAGGAGTCACGTCCATGTCCTGTCCTCGAGGTGTATTTGTCTTCTCCTTGGTGGTCTCATGTGTGTGGTCTCTGTGTTGTGCAGGCAGCACATGAGGAACTGCACTCTGACTGGAAACCAGCTGTTCCAGGACATCCTGTCCTACAACCTGTCCCTGATCGGCTGCTCCGAGGTCAGCTCTGACGAAGATGTCAGTGATTCCACAGGTAGGCTCACATCACCTGGGGTACCCTTAAGCTATTTGCATATTCCTAATAGTGCTACTTTATTAAAACGGCTCACTGCGCCGCTGCGCGTCACATGTCACCTGCTGCGCGTCACATGTCACGTTTTAAAGGTATACGTTGACACTGTGGTTTCTGTAGAGAAGTACATGAAGAAGCTGTTTGGCTCAAACAAAGACCGGATGGGCGTGGACCAGAAGGCCGTGTTGCTCGTCAGCAAAGTGAACGAAAGCAAGCGACACGGTGAGGGACCTTTCTCTTTGTCATCATCGTCATCTTCATCATGGGAAGATCCTCTGACCCGTCTGTCCTCCTTTAGTTCCTCCTTTCACCACCTGCAAAGACACCAGGACGTGGAGGCCGAGGTCGTCTGCCCAGACCAGCTTGGGTCTGGAGGACAACAGCGGAGACGAGTCGTCAGGAGGACACCCGACCACGGGGAGACATGGTGAGGACAGACTGGAGGCTTACTTTATTTTGGCCACATACAGATGCAGGTCTCTGGAACCACTGTGTTTATCCCACCACCATGAGAACATTAAAGCATTATATGTGGCGTCCACTAGGGGGCATCACTACTGAGATATAAGACGCGTTATTACCCGGTAATAACATTATTATAGGGGGAATGTTCTATGGGTTATTATATATTATTATGGGTGTTCTAGGTAATGCGTGTCATCCTGCTGGCGTCCACTAGGGGGCATCACTACTGTGTTGATGGGTAATGGTTTAATTTTATAGCACTTTTCTATCCATCCATTACAAGGACAGAACAAAACCAGGCAAAAAATAACAAACACAACACTAACGGAAAAATAAGACCATAAAAATAAAACTGGAGAATGGGGGGGGGGTGGGGGGGGGGCTTGTTTGAATGATGATACGCGGGAGCCTGGATGTGGATGGGGAGGCGTTCCAGAGCAGAGAAGGAGTCGACTCTCTGTGGATGGCTGAGAAGGAGGAGGAGCAGAGGAGCTGCTGCTGTGTGACCCCATGAACCTAATCTGAGACTGTCTTGGTCCAGATGGCGTCTCTAGAAGCAGCCTCTCGGCTGTGGACGCCTGCGTCACATCGGAGGACAAACGGTATTTTGTCAGTGAGACGGACGACATATCGAACCTGGAGACCAGCGTCATGGAAAGTCCACGAGACACCCAGCTGTGGATCAAGTTGGCCTTCAAGTACCTCAACCAGGACGAGACGTGAGTCCAAGTCGGATGAGAACCACGTGTTCCTCTAGAGGGCTGTTCACTTTAGGGAACCTCATGTTCATCTGGAGGATTGTTCTCCACCTCCCAGAAGATAATAACCTGATGTTCTTCTGTAGGTCTACAGAAGAGTGTTTGGAAGCCGCCTTGAACACCTTGTCTCGAGCTCTGGAGAGTAACTGTGAGAACCCAGAGGTGTGGAGCCATTACCTGTCCTTGTTTTCGAGACGCGGCAGCAGGGAGGAGGTCCAGGAGATGTGCGAGATGGCTGTAGAACACGCTCCAGACTACAAAGTGTGGTGGAACGTAAGAAAAATCCTTTTCTTTACACAGAACTTTTCCAGGGTCTGCTGATAAATCTCTGTCCATGTGGTCCTCACATGTTCTCCTCAGTATCTCGGTCCACGTGGTCCTCACATGTTCTCCTCAGTATCTCTGTCCACGTGGTCCTCACATGTTCTCCTCAGTATCTCGGTCCACGTGGTCCTCACATGTTCTCCTCAGTATCTCGGTCCACGTGGTCCTCACATGTTCTCCTCAGTATCTCGGTCCACGTGGTCCTCACATGTTCTCCTCAGTATCTCGGTCCACATGGTCCTCACATGTTCTCCTCAGTATCTCGGTCCACGTGGTCCTCACATGTTCTCCTCAGTATCTCGGTCCACGTGGTCCTCACATGTTCTCCTCAGTATCTCTGTCCATGTGTTCCCCTCAGTACCTGAAGCTGGAGGTCTCGTTTGAGGGGAAGGACTACGTTTGTGACCGCCTGCTTCAGTTTCTGGTGTCTGAAGCGTCTCAAGCGGTCACAGACAAACTGTCCTTCCAGCTGATGGAGGCGCTGCTCTACAGAGTCCAGCTCCACCTGTTCACGGGCCGAATGGACAGCGCTCTGGCTATCCTCCAGGTGAGTGGAGGTCTGTCTTCTGCTCTTCCTGGTGGGGGACGTGGACATAAAGGTTCAGTTTCTTTGCAGAGCGCCCTGAAATCGGCCCACAACAGGAGCATCGCTGAGCACCTGACGGCGGGTGACCGGGCGCTGCTGTGGCTCTCCTACATCCACCTGACGGAGTTTGACCGGCTGCCGGCCGGCATGCTGGACCCGGTGGAGTCCGGTCCGTCCCGGCTGGTCAGCAGAGAGTCCTTCCTGCTGCCCTGGAGGACACCGCAGGACGTCAGCTCCCCACTCCACATCCTGGTGGCTTTGTTCAGAGGTACAGCGTGAAGCTCAGCGCTCAGAGCTCTTCTGTTGGTTCTGCTTCTACAACGGTTCTGCTTTCCCTCCAAGATGCCGTCCATCAGTGTTCGGATGAGTCTCTGTCTCCGAGTCAGAGGACGCTGGCCTGCCTTCCTCTTCACAACAACCTCCTCTCCCTCTACAAGCTGCTGGACAGGTGAGGGTGGGGGGTATATGATGGTCACCAATGTTCACCTCGTAAGACCAAGCACCGGCTGTTGGTCTTGAGGCGGCCCGTAAGTACGGACTCTAACAGCTCTCTGATTGGCCCACAGGCTGGATGAGGGCGTGGCTCTGTGCACGTCTCTGCTGGAGCTCCGCCCCGAGTCCTGCTCTCTGAGGGAGGCTCTGGCCGACCTCCACATCAGGAAGGGATGCGCAGACCAGGCGGTCAGCATGTGGCTCCACGCTCTGGCCGAGTGTCCCAACAACGCAGAGGTCTTCTACCACTCGTGCAAGTTCCTCATGGCTCAGGTGAGCCCAGGTGTACAGGAGGACATGATCAAAGCAGCTTCCAAGTAAATGAAGGTGCGTGACAGAGGTGTTCAAATGTCCCTCAGGAGAAGTCCAGTGCCATCGCGCCTCTGTTTCGAGGGTTCATCCTGTCGCTGTGTGAAGACCAGCAGAGTCAGAAGAAGCCGGTGGACGTCCTGAGGTGAGCGTTTTAATCAGAACTAGACATTAAATCTACTGAGGACTTTAAAGCGATGCGGCCTGTTGTCGATGCCCTGCAGACACGTCCTGGGTTTCCCCACTGAGGAGCTGCTGAGAGGTCCCATCGTCAAGGAGCTTCAGGAGCAGCTCAGTCAGCAGATGCCCTACCTCCACCTCATCCACTGGTGTGTCTCTATCGGGTCAGAAGTTAATGACAAGAATTTAACCAGGAGACATCTTCATGACAGATGTCTCCTGGCAAGTTTCTTCTTTAGATCTATTTCTCCCACAGGAACGTTGGACAAGTGGCTGTTAGCATGTTGCTACGTTGATAGCTTAGCATACTGATATGATTGATGTGTGACCGTGTTGGGACAACAAGACCTTTACTCTGAAGGGATGCCGTTCCTTCAGAGTAAAGGTTCATGTCGTATCGATGTAAGTCACGACATCCCAGAGAAATCCCTCTAACTGGTTCAATAACTTATTTTTGCTCACAACATTTACTCCGTGGTAAGATGAGGACAGGAAGACAAATGCGTGTTTCATTCTATTGATCCAAGTTGTTGTTCTAGTCGCTGGCAGTGGCTTCACGGCTCTGTGGAGGACACGGTGGACGCCTTTGAGAGAGGACTGGGGACAAATGTGCAGCTGGAGGAGCTCCACAAGCTGTGGATGGAGTGAGTCTCTGCCGTGGTTACCAAGTGTCTCTGTCCCCTGGTGACCCCGTGCGTCTCTGTCCCCTGGTGACCCCGTGCGTCTCTGTCCCCTGGTGACCCCGTGCGTCTCTGTCCCCTGGTGACCCTGTGCGTCTCTGTCCCCTGGTGACCCCGTGCGTCTCTGTCTCTCTGTGACCCTGTGCGTCTCTGTCTCTCTGTGACCCTGTGCGTCTCTGTCTCTCTGTGACCCTGTGCGTCTCTGTCCCCTGGTGACCCTGTGCGTCTCTGTCCCCTGGTGACCCCGTGCGTCTCTGTCTCTCTGTGACCCCGTGCGTCTCTGTCCCCTGGTGACCCCGTGCGTCTCTGTCCCCTGGTGACCCCGTGCGTCTCTGTCCCCTGGTGACCCCGTGCGTCTCTGTCCCCTGGTGACCCCGTGCGTCTCTGTCCCCTGGTGACCCCGTGCGTCTCTGTCCCCTGGTGACCCTGTGCGTCTCTGTCCCCTGGTGACCCCGTGCGTCTCTGTCTCTCTGTGACCCTGTGCGTCTCTGTCTCTCTGTGACCCTGTGCGTCTCTGTCTCTCTGTGACCCTGTGCGTCTCTGTCCCCTGGTGACCCTGTGCGTCTCTGTCCCCTGGTGACCCCGTGCGTCTCTGTCTCTCTGTGACCCCGTGCGTCTCTGTCCCCTGGTGACCCCGTGCGTCTCTGTCTCTCTGTGACCCTGTGCGTCTCTGTCCCCTGGTGACCCCGTGCGTCTCTGTCTCTCTGTGACCCCGTGCGTCTCTGTCTCTCTGTGACCCCGTGCGTCTCTGTCCCCTGGTGACCCCGTGCGTCTCTGTCTCTCTGTGACCCTGTGCGTCTCTGTCTCTCTGTGACCCCGTGCGTCTCTGTCCCCTGGTGACCCTGTGCGTCTCTGTCTCTCTGTGACCCCGTGCGTCTCTGTCTCTCTGTGACCCTGTGCGTCTCTGTCCCCTGGTGACCCCGTGCGTCTCTGTCCCCTGGTGACCCCGTGCGTCTCTGTCCCCTGGTGACCCCGTGCGTCTCTGTCCCCTGGTGACCCCGTGCGTCTCTGTCTCTCTGTGACCCCGTGCGTCTCTGTCCCCTGGTGACCCCGTGCGTCTCTGTCCCCTGGTGACCCCGTGCGTCTCTGTCCCTTAGCTACCTGGTGTTCAGCAGTCAGCAGAACCGATGTCCGTCCAAACTGTTCTCAGATCTCGTCCACCGGTGTCTGAGCACCGTCCCGTCTCGTCTGGAGCTTCCCTTCAACCCAGCAGAGTTCTGGAGCTGCTACAGCTTCCACAACAAGGTGAGACCTGTCTGTCTGTCCCTTGTCTCTCTGTCTGTCTTGACCCTTTTGAAGGTGTCATGTTGAACTCTGTGTCTTCAGGTGGTGACTCTCTACCTGAGCCTTCTGCCTCAGTCCCAGCATGCACTTGTCCTGGAGAGACTAAGACACGCCATGCCTAACAACACGGAGCTGGGCCTGAGGTACACACACACACCCGTTACCATGGGGATGTGTCCCGCTGTGCGTCCCTTGTGTTGGTCCCTCCTGAGGTGCTGTGTTGTGCTCAGGTTGCTGCATCAGGAGTGGAAGGACGGAAACCTCGAGCACCTCAAGTTCCAGGTCCAGATGTTGAGTAGCCAGGCCCCAAAGTGTCTGGCCTACTGGGAGATGTGAGTGACACACACGACTGAAGGTGTTTGAGGGCGTGGCCTAATGGATCGGACGGAGCCTCTAGTGTGCTGGTGTTTGAGGGCGGCCCAGTGGAACTGACGGTGTTTGTGGGCGGAGCCTAATGGTGTTTGTGCTGTGTCTCTCAGACTCATAGCGGTGGCGACGGAGCTCAAGGAGCCATCAGAGGTGAGTGAGTGACGGAGGTGTTCCTCTAAGTGGACGGAGCCGCCGACCATCATGTGACTTGATCTGTCTCCTCCCCCAGGCTCTGTATGAGTGGTGATTGACAGTTTGATTGAGGATGCTTGCGTGTTGTGACTCCATGCTCCGCCCTCTGCTGTCTCCTCCTCCCCCCTTTATGGTGCTTCATCTCTCCTCTAGGTGCGACTCTTGTATCAGCAGGCGCTCCACCTCCTCCCTCTGTGTGCGGCCCTGTGGAAACATGTAATTCACTCACTCACACACACACACACACAGGTGACCTGCTGACAACCGCCCACTTCCTGTGCCTCAGGTGAAGAGCCGTAGCTTTGTCCCTGTAGGAGGAGTCCTAGCTTGTCCACCTAAGACACAGGAAGTGAAGGACTGACTAGCTGTGTCTCGTCCTCCAGAGAAGCCAGCCTTCTGGTCCACGTGGACCTGGTCCTTCAGAGACCGCATAGGCTGAACCAAGCGCTCCGTCCTACGGGGACTTCCTGCCTGCAGCATCAGCTTTTTCGCCGCTCCCCCGGTTGCCTAGCAACCGTATAACATGAAAATCATACAAAAAGTAGAGATGGTAATCTTATTTAGTTTAGGGGAGATATGCTTCACCTCCGCAGCATGATACCTTTTATTTGACCATCATTTAAAATAAAATAGAAATAATTAGGCCCTGAACTTTGAGCTAGAAGTGATATTTGAATCGTAAGGTTGAATCAATCAATCATTAAAAAGCAAACCCATTTATTTACTTATAACTGTCATTTAAGACATTACAGAATATGTAAACTTCTAAAGTGACTTTAAGATCCCCAAAAAACAAAGTTCAGTGTCTTTGTGAATTTCTTCTCATTGTTTCCTAACTTGGATCCATTTCTGTTGATAATATTGAGGATAAACCGGGGGGGGGGGGGGGGGGGGCGACCTGTCAGACGCGTGTTCACCCCCCCCCCCCTCTTTGCCCCCTGCAGCGCCTGCTCTTCGAGGCAGCAGAAGGAGGCGGCTCGGACCGGCTGAGGAGGCTCCTGCTCAGGTGTCAGCAGGTGGGCGTGAGTCTCAGTGAGCGGAGCCCCCCCCCCCCCCCCCCCCCCCTCCCCCAGCAGACCTAGGATCAGTGACACTCAGACTTAGTAGAACTAAACCGTGAATGACTCAGTGAGAGCAGACAGACCAGTCGAGGTAAGACGCCCCCCCCCACACCAGCACCCGCCCCCCCGGAGCCGCTTGTATGACGTCATGTACGTAAGTATGGAGCTGCTGAGTGACTGTTTGTTCATGTCCTCCCGTTTCTGTCCCCTTTCATTTGGATCCATCTTCTATTTGATTTTACCTGCGTGGGGGGGGGGGTTAAAGGATGTTTGCCCCCCTGTAGCAACGCTGCAACATCAGCACGTTGTCTTTTCTTTGTCTCCGGAGGAAACAATATATTTTGTAAAAGTGCTGAAACTTAAGGCCGAGTGAATCTTTTGTACTGGTCTCGGTCTGAGAGACTCTGGACCAGCAGGACTCTGCAGGACTCTGCAGGACTCTGCAGGACTCGATGTGCTGCTCCCCATTTTCCTTTTGTCCCATCTGATGATTAAGAGTATTCGCGGAGAAGAGAGACGTCCTTCCACTGTTGTTTTTTACATGTTGGATTGAAATGTTATTAAATTATTTTCTAAAGATGACAAATGTCTCCTGAGGTCTTTTTGTGTCTCATCATGATGGTTTCTGGACATGTGATGGACATGGAATGTGGACGCTGAGTCTCCTTCTGTACTGCTGCCATCTCAGAGGTTCTGGTTCTGATTAGCTGCACTTCAGCCATCACTTCCCGTCTCTTTATGGGCGACTGGATCCATACGCGGGACACGGGGGGTGCAATCTGCTGTTTTCAGTTTGTGCGTCATCGTGCAGTAAGTGTTGAAATCACAAGGACTTCGATGGTATTAAACACTGACAAGATAAACAGCTTAGAGTTAAAATCTCAGTTAACTCCTAATTTGTATATACACACATTTTTATAATATATGTATGTTTTTTTTTACAGACACTAAATGTGTGTGAAGTAGAAGTAAAGTAACACAAATCGGAAGTACCTTCAAAGTAGTACTGCTTCAGTAATTACACTCAAGTACAGTGAATCATTTCATAGTAAATTAATGTAATCTGTTTTGTGTATTAATACATTATTACAACAGAATGTAGCGTGTTCAGAGGACGTTTAGTTTCATATTGATGTTTATTCACTCAAATGAAGGATTATGGAACATCATATTTCAGCATGTTGTTGCATTGTTGCTTCAGTGTGGCGGCTGCAGTCAGGATGTCGTGGGTGGAGGAGATGTTCCTCCTTTTCCTCTTCTTCCTGTCTAGGACAGGATGTCAGAGAAAAGAGGGGGGGGGGGTGTATTTAGCACCATATCACACTAAAGCAGTGTTAGACCTGAGATTAAAGCAGGAAGGTGTAAAGTTAAATATGCAGGAACGTTGAAGTATTTAGAAGACATCTCATTGTTAAACAATACAGGAACTCAAACTAAAGCTCTCAATACCTTCAGGTGGTCAAAGATCCGACTATGGTGACAAACTGGGTCGTGACCCCTATGGTGGCCAGGCCCATCCTCCGAGGGTCTGGAGCGGTGATGAAAACCAGACTCCCTGATTTGTTCTTTAGGGTACCACCTCAACAACGTCACACACACACACACACACACACACACACACACACACACACACACACACACGTAGTTATTACTTACTTCTGGAAAGTGTAACATTATCGATGACAAAGTCGATTGGAATAACACACATATTGCATATATAATCATAAGAATAAAGAGTAAAAGTACAAATACAAATGTATTAAATAAAATGATTTAATAAACATTTTTCATTTTTGAGGCCAAATGGGATTTACTGCGTTCACATGGAAGCGAAACTAAAGTTTCAGCATTGACGAGTCAATGGTTTCCACCAAGATCCCAAGTGAAGTAGGGACTGGCAGCTTGGTGGGAGGAGACCAAAGGTCTGCAGCAGGTAGCACGCTCACCTGGGACCACAAAGAGACGCAGTCGCCACGAGATGAAGCTTTTTCTGGACTACATCGTGCTGAAGGCTTTGTTCACTGGGACAGGGTGGCAGCAGAGGTGAATAAAAGAGATAAT
Source organism: Pungitius pungitius (assembly GCF_949316345.1). Classification (NCBI taxonomy): domain Eukaryota; kingdom Metazoa; phylum Chordata; class Actinopteri; order Perciformes; family Gasterosteidae; genus Pungitius; species Pungitius pungitius. The sequence goes on from NC_084905.1 coordinate 22,485,489, forward strand.
GGATGCCTCTGTGGGTGCCCATGTTTGTGGCTTTTTTCCCAACAAAGACAGGCGGAGATCATTTGTTGGCCAGATTTAATGTGGAAGCTGCTGCTAGAAAAGTTCCTTGAAAGTGAAACTGGTGTGAAGCAGAGGCAGCATGTGGTACATCAACGTGTAGAGTCCTGGAGCCCATTCCGATTCAGACAGACCAAAAATATAAGGTTTAAAGATGTTATATTTGGTGTGTGTTGGTAGATTCTTCAGTAGATTCACCCCTCTTGCTGCAGTTGAGTTGGTCAGAGAAGGAACCACATTCATAGTGTCCTGTGCTGAAAGGTCTATGAGGTTTGTGCTTCAGGCTGAGCAGACCATTAGCATTCTGCTCCCAGAGTTCAGGCAATTTCAATGGAACTGCGTTGGTTGTCATGTTCAGTCAACTTTGGATACGTCCAAAAAAATCTTCATTAACGTAATTTGTAATAACTCTATTTTCCTCCACATAAAGTAGACAACAGTAATATGCTCCTCCTCTTCCTGCTGGATGTTTTCTTCTGCAGGTTTTTTAGAACAAATGAACACGTCAGATGTGCTCTGGTATTTCCTCTGGCTCCTCCACCATGAAACCTCCACAACAGTTGAATAGAAGGAAACGCTTCTCACGACTCCCCCCCCCACCCTCCCAACACTCACTTCCCTTCAGCTCCTCTGCTCGGCTCATCTGGAGCTGGAGGACTCATGAAGGAAGATGGACGCCCGGGTTCTGCTCTTCTTCATCCTGCTGGGATGCAGCCGTATGTGTGAGTTCTGAGCTGGTGGTGCTGGTGGAGCTGGTGGTGCTGGTGGTGCTGGTGGAGCTGGTGGTGCTGGTGGAGCTGGTGGTGCTGGTGGAGCTGGTGGTGCTGGTGGTGCTGGTGGAGCTGGTGGTGCTGGTGGTGCTGGTGGAGCTGGTGGTGCTGGTGGTGCTGGTGGTGCTGGTGGAGCTGGTGGTGCTGGTGGTGCTGGTGGAGCTGGTGGTGCTGGTGGAGCTGGTGGAGCTGGTGGTGCTGGTGGTGCTGGTGGTGCTGGTGGTGCTGGTGGTGCTGGTGGAGCTGGTGGTGCTGGTGGAGCTGGTGGAGCTGGTGGTGCTGGTGGAGCTGGTGGAGCTGGTGGTGCTGGTGGTGCTGGTGGAGCTGGTGGAGCTGGTGGAGCTTATGCTTATGATGACGATCAGAGATGATAAAGTACAGACTCACGTACCGGAGCTAATGACCTTATTTAAAAAAGACCTTCAAGAAGAAGTCCATTTTAATGAATAAGTGATCTTTGTTTGTTCACCAAAAGAAACGATAAAACTATATTCATATGATAACACCATTTTATTATTGTTCTACAGTGTGAAGCCTGTTAATAATTATACACAGCAATATTGTAACAATGTAATAACAATTATAATATACACATACCACTCTTCATTACTGATGATAACATCTAAATGAATGGACAGAAGTGGCTTTTTATTATTAATGACATGATGGAAGAAGCATGTTAACTGTTACATTTAATACTTTATTGAAGTAATACATAGTTTGCTTTACGTAATGTAATGAAGTATGAATAGAAAGCAATAGCTTTTGTTGTGTAGTGCTGTTAATGACTTCAAACATTTCTTTTTATGGATACATATATATTCCAACACAAAATGGATTTCTTCTTTTTACAGAAAGTATCATTTATTAGTCACAACTGCAATTCTCTTGTTGAATCCTTTTTACAATGCATAAAATAATTGTTATAATGCATTATGAGTTACTCTCTGTCACAGAAATGTTACATTTTCAGTTCACGCGAATGAAAACAAACCAACCATTTTTATTCAATGTGTTTTGGTTTGTTGGAAACTCTATTAATTACCTTACCTTAATTTCATTAGCATTTTCTAGCTTAGTTTTTCTCAAATATTCTTTGGAGAGCTAATATCATGGAGCCAAATCCAGGTCTAAAAATGTGATCATTTGAATAACAAATGTGAAACTGAAATCATTAAGCGAGTCAAAACTATATTCAACCCGAAAGTAACTTAAATACTTTTTAATCTAGTTATTTTTAGAATTTGAATACATTGTTGTATTTTTCAATGTTTTTAATGTTTAAGACCTAAACATTTGTTTTTTAAACCTTTGACCTAGATGTGGCTCCTTAGACATCACTTCCTGTTCGCCCCAGTATCTGCACTCACTCTCATTTTTTAAGTTTCCTTTTGTGAAACAATAGATTGAGGCTCTGAAGTTTACCTGACACGCTACCTGTTTAACATCAGTTTCTCTCAACAGAAAGACCTTGAGTTTACACTTCCTGTCATTGTTCATTCCTTCAGTTCAACAGGAAGATTGTCAGCAATCTACTTCCTGTCAGAGTTCCCCTCTTCTCTTAGTTCTCTCCAGATGAATCATCATAAAGTCATGATGTTATGTTTATGTTTTTAAAGTTTGTTTTTCAGGGATCAGGTACTCACTAGATTTAACAATCTCAATGTCCATTCTGTGGATGTTCCTGCATTTTTAATTCCACATGCAATATTGATTGTATACCATACGTTTACTATGTGGGTTCAGAGATTGTCACTTGAGAATCATTTAAAAACACTGAACAATAATTCAAAACAATAACACTGGAATGTTAGCATAACAATTATTCCTGATAATCTGTATTTTCAGTGAGACATAATCTGGTCTGTACTTTAATATCCACAGTCACGCTGGTGTTTCTGCAATAGTTGAAATCATTTGAATTTATCCATCAGAAACCATTTGTCGAGAACTCAAAATACCATCCATGGTTTTATTATTATTATTATCATTAGAATTCATTCACCTATTTGTCTGTAGACGTTGTAATTGCCATTTAACTCAAGTCTTTTTCTCCTTATCTCTCAGACACCACTTCTGTCTCCACCTTCTACTCATCCATCCTTAAACAGACAGAACTCTCCAGTGCCGTCTACACCATCACTAGTCCTGGCGTGACCTACACTAACCAGCAAGGATCCGACACTGTAAAAAGCCACCGGACCGCTAGACAAGGGACATCGTCAGAGGTCCTCAGCTCAGACTCAACATACAGGAACCAGATCACCAAACCTTCAACCAGGACGTTGGTCACTACACACTTTACTCCTGAGGTTTCAACTTCAGTTGCAGAGCTGTCAGCTTCAACCGGTGGCCATATTGTTTCCTCGAGTCCGACTGCGCTCACCTTGTTGAGGTCCTACAATGTTTCCAGGAGGCCGTCTACTACAAATGTCCTTCAACCTGGGATGAAAGCCGGAACGACATCAGGAAACAGTGACTTCTCTACTGCATTCTCATCCTCAATTAGCAATGATCTTAAATCTGAAACTTCAGCTGTGACTCAGGGTTCCTTCACTGCTTTCTCAGAGACAAATAACCTTCTGGGTACCTCCAAGGTCACAGTTAACTCAAAGGTCACCACCTCGTCTGAGGTCACCTCTATGGTACCTGTAACCTCTGAGGTCAACATCAAGTCTGATACCATCTCCGAGGATCCAATCACCTCCGAGTTCAGCATCTCCTCTGAGGTCACATCCAATTTTACTGTTAGTAGTACTGTGGTTTCTGACACTGAGTCAAACCAAGATTCAACTTATACAACTAATTCAATGCATGGCAAGAATCTTTCGCCTGCATCCAGCACCTCTACGCCTCCTCCCACGGCAGCTCAGGTGCCTTCAACACAAAATATGTTGCTTACATCCATCATGGAGATATATCCTCCATCAACTTGGAAACCCCCGACAACCATTTCCCAGAGGTCACCCAGAACATCCCTGCCGCTGACAACGGCCTCTGCTGTTCATCTGAAGGTCTCAGAGACCGAAGGTATAAAACGCACATCTCCATCAGCCAGGCCGGTGTCTTCAAGAAGGATCATCATCTCAACTCAACCCACCAACACCACCACCATTACAACCAGTACAATGAGTATAACACCTGTAGCTCCAACAACAACAACGGCTTCAACGCCAACCCCACCCACTACCATGCCTGTAACAACATATACTTCCACTACAGCATCTTCAACCGGAAAACATGCAGCCATGACCACAACCATCAAAATCACTCCACCCACGACTCCATCTACCATTACAGCCAGTGCAACACCTGTAGCTCCAACAACCAGAACAATCTCAACGCCAACCCCACCCACTACCATCCCTGTAACAACATATACTTCCACTACAGCATCTACAACCAGAAAACATGCAGCCATGACAACAACCATCACAATCACTCCACCCACGACTCCATCTACCATTACAGCCAGTGCAACACCTGTAGCTCCAACAACCAGAACAATCTCAATGCCAACCCCACCCACTACCATCCCTGTAACCAGAGAACACGCAGCCACGACAACTATCAAAACTACTCCACCCACCAACACAACCAACACAACCAGTTCAACCAGTACAACACCTGTAACTCCAAATACCACCAGAACGACAATAACCGCTCCTTCTCCTTTGGCTACAACTGCACCTCAACCAACGATTTTATCATCGACCACCTCTACACGTGTTAGTATTTTTGTTATAGATAATATTTAAACAAACAACATCTTTATTGATAACAATAGTAATAATAATGATAAGAATATTTAATAATATCCAATAATATTCCTTCCTGTTTCAGGCCTCTCGTTGCTCCATGAACTTCACTGAGGTCCACTCTAGTTCCAGCTCAGTCGTGGTGACCTTCACCACGACCGGTGTCTCCTGCTCCTTCAGCCTGTCTGTGGACTCTAGGACTGAGGCTTCTGAGTGTGACCGGGAGGGAGATTCTGAGACCAGCTTTACCTGTCAGGTAACAGATCTGGATCCCGGGACTTTGTACCGTTTAACTGTGACATCCAGTGAAGACCAAGAGAGGATACGCTGCTCGGTGCGCACAGGTGAGTTAAATAGCTTTATTATCATTGTTAGATATGACGCTCCTGCTTCTGTTAACAATTTCCTTCTTATTGTCACAACCGTGGAGAAAAAAGGAAATGCAGACTTAACAAAATACAAAAATAATTTTTTCACAAACAAAAAATGGAGGGCAAAACACAGAATAGGACCTCACCAACATACTAAAACACATACAACGTAATGACTCAACAAAGGACAAGGGACACACATGGGTGGTGCAGGTGATTGGACACAGGTGGAAACCATCATGCACATTGCAGATAATCAGGGGATGACAGGACAAAGCAGGAAGTGAAGCTAACCCAGGGACACAAGATATAGGGGGCAAGAGTAGGGGTGCAAGAACTAGCAAAGTCGGGCATCAGGGTGCAGGGACTGGCGGAGTCGGGGGCAGGTGTCGGGGAGACAGATTCAGAGGTCGCTGTGGCCCAGCAGGAACGGGGGTGTGCTGCTTTCTATGGTCCGGTGACCTCTGAGGAAGTGAAGCTGAAGTGAAGCTGAACCAGGGACACAAGAGACAGGAAACTAAAAATAAAACAGGACACAAACCCACACTGTGACACTTATGCATTAACAGTGTCCATAGAAGGTAATGGGGCGTTGCCCCACCATGAGTCACTGAAAAAAATATATATATATATTCATTTTTTGTTGTTTATTATATTAAAAAAACATCTTAAGAATAATCAATATTTGTGTTTTTGATAGGTGGATTAAATACCCGGTAGTTTTTGTAAATTAAGATATCTGCACAAAATACATGCTTTTCCTGCATGTCCTCTCTACTTGTCTCAGCGGGCTCGGGCCGGGTCCCAAAGAGGGTCTAAGAAGCTGTAAGACAATCACTGATAAAGTCAATAGTCAACATCATAATTTTAGCATCCTAAAAAAATAGATATTTGGGCCAGCCCTTTGCCGCCCTGCTGCCTCTGGTCAGGGCGACGCGCCGCTTAACAGAACAAGAGCGACCAGCGGCAGCGTCCTTCCAAGAAGACCCGACCCAAACACAAACAGCAAAATAAAATGAGGAATGATGGTTAAAACAGTAACATGGACTAAAAGCAATACTATTCTGCAGTTGTTAAAGAATTAAGGAAAGGAAAACAAAGGAAAACATCCATGTCAGAGGCACAAGCATGCAGCGTATGTGGAATGCATCGGTCAGACACAGCCAAACACCAAAAAGGACACGAATGCAGGTAGACGAGGGTCCACCGGCAAGTTCAAGACCGACAGACAGGTTACAGCACACAGATCAAGGGAAGCGATGTGATATTTGGACTTTTACTTGTCTTTGGAGTATTGTTTGTACACGAGTTTGATATTTCTTATAGTTTATCATTATTCTTTCATAGAATAACATTTCCTGTTCATAGATTTTAACATTGTTCATAATGTTTAACATTTTTTCATTTGTAGAGTAAAATCATTTATTACATTGTTTGTTCATAGATAGCAATTGTTCATACAGTTTAACATTGTTTGTCTCCTTAGGGAGGAAACATTAGGAACAGAAGGTCATAGTTCAGTGTGTGTTTCCTGTCCAGCTCCATGAAAATGTCTTTTAGACAATCTCATCAACTATCACTCTTAATCCTTCTGACACACACACGCACACACACACACACACACACACACACACACACACACACACACACACACACACAAAGTGACAAACACGCACACACACACACACACACACACACGCACGCACACACACAAACAAGCATGTATACAATGAAATCTCTCTGAGCCGTATTTGTGTTATAGATAGATAAAATGTATGTTTTTAATACATTTTATCCCCTACTCTTGTCTCAGACCCAGTGGGTCCGGCTCAGTTGGAACTCCAGCTGGACCAGGTCCATAGTGGTTCTCCAGGTCTTCGGGTGTCCTGGTCTCGTTCTGCAGGTCATGTGGACTGGTATGATGTCATTCTCGAAAACACTAGCTCTGGAACCACCCTTAGGACCAGAATCATGGACTCTGCAATGCCCAAGTCTGGCTTCAGCGATCTGGTACCTGGGGCTTTGTACAACGTCAGCGTGGTGGCTTCAGCTGGGAACAAGAGCGCTCCTCCTGTCCACAGGATGGCCTCTACAGGTTAGATACACCTGGACTCTCAACTGTCTTAACCTGATGACACCAGACACTTTTAAAACATCCTCATTTAATATGTAATAATGTAGGTATATAGCCATAGTAACCCTGTCTGTCTGTCCTTTAGCTCCGTCGTGCGTCCTCGACCTCCAGGTGGCGTCCTTGTCCTTATTTAGCCTCCATGTCTCCTGGCGAAGTGGTCTGGGCCAATCAGAGCATTTGAGGGTTCTGCTGCTGTATCAGGACCGGATTGTTCTGAAGAACTTCACTCTGCCAAACACTGTGACGTCCGCCAAGCTGGAAGGGCTGCAGCCCGGAACCCGTTACACCGTCACCGTGGTGACAGAGGCTGTTGGCCTGACCAGCTCCGCCTCCAAACAGGTCATCACAGGTAGAAATCTGAGTGAAACCTTAAACATCCTTATTTCTGTCCAACATGTGAAACAGCAACTCTGACATTAAATTAAATTATTAATTTAAATATTGAGCTGGAACTAAATTAATTAAATTAAATTAAGAGAGAAACCTGATGATGATGAATGATGAAACCAGAGAATAAGAAAGAATGATAATATCATTTTATACCTATCTATACCCCCCCCCCCCCCCACACACACACACAGTGCCAGCACCAGTCTCAAATCTGAGGTTGAACAACAACGGCAGCTCAGACAGTCTACAGGCCTCCTGGGTGTCACCTGAAGGGGGCGTGGACGTCTATCTGGCAACCCTGTTGGCTCTGGGGTCGGTCCCCCAGGAGCGCAGTCTGCCTCTCAACACCACCTGGGTGGTCTTTGATGGTTTGACCCCTGGGCGCAGCTACCGGCTGTGTATCAAGACCATTGCTGGAGGACTGAGCTCAGAGACCAGTACCAGCGGGACCACAGGTACATGTTTTCCAACAGCATGACACCATGAATATGTTTCAGTGTGCGGCCTTTGTTTTAATGACTGTTCCCCAACGTTTTTCAGTGTGTAGTCTTTGTTTTGATGACAGTTCCCTGTCATGTTTCACCGTGGGGTCTGTTTTAATGATAGTTGTCCCTCATGTTTCAGTCCCTCAGTCGGTATCGACTCTCTCAATGACGCCTCTCAGTGACGGCAGGACTCTGAGGATCGGCTGGTCGCCCCCCAGAGGAGACTGGGAAAACTACAGTGTCCTGCTGAGGGACGGTTTGTCAGTTCTGGTAAATCAGACCATTGGTAAACTGAGCAGGGAGCACCTCTTCTCTCCCCCTAGTCTCGTGCCCGGCAGACTCTACGGGGCAGAGGTCACAGTCCACAGTGGCATTCTGGGTAACACTGCTCGCTGCCATAGACGACTGGGTGAGTTCACATTCACACATTCTGTTGTTGTATTTGTGTGAAACAAGACATATAAGGTCATAAACACTTACGTTATGAATAACATCTTTGATTCTTGTGCTGAATAATAATTTGTTTTATCTTTGTTTTCCTTTAGCCCCCCGTCCTGTCCAGCAGCTGCTCGTCCGTCACGCTGATGAGACCTCTCTGAGCGTCTTCTGGAGTCCACCAGATGGTGAATGGGACAGGTTCACCGTGGTGCTGAGAGAAGTGGATCACGGTACTCTTGTGGCTCAGAGGAGCCTCACCTCAGAGGCCAGCGAGTTTACCTTCAGCACCCTTACTTCAGCACACCTGTATGCCATCACCGTGACAACCCACAGCGCTGACCTGACCAACTCTACCTCTGTGACCGCCTGGACCAGTACGTCTGATTGATATGTCCTTGTGACATGTTGACACCTCCAACATCAAACCACGAGCTTCCCCCGTCTCACTCTGCGCGGACACACAATCTATATGTCAATGTATAACATTTATACCTGTCCTTTTAGTTCCAGCTCAGGTTAACAGGCTGCAGGTCTCAAGTGGTACAAGCACCGACAGCTTGCAGACGTGGTGGGATCGAGGCACCGGGGACCCAGACTCGTACCGTGTACTGCTGGTCCAGGACAGCAGCGTCATCAAGAACGAGAGCGTGTGGGCCAATGCCACTGGCATCAGCTTCCAGGCTCTAAGGCCAGGAACTCTGTACAGAGTGGTGTTGACCAGCGTCAGAGCCGGACAGACCTCCAGACAAACCGTGGCAGAGGGACGCACAGGTAAAACCGAAACCATCACATTGATGCTCTCTTCAATATAATTAATATATGTATTCATCCGTACATCTATCAATCTATGTAGTTAGTTTTTAATGTATGTATTTAGCAATTCATGCATGCTGCTGGGGGGCAGAGAATCGTAAACGTTGAATCCCCGCCCCTTAGAGGGATCCACAATCAGAAGCTTGATTTCTGCATCCACAGCAACCACAATCACAATTTCACTAGCAAGGACCACGCACACTAGCTGAACTGTTTAACAATTTATTTGCAAGACGTGAACAATAGGATTTGAAAGTTGATACGTCTGGCGGTTGGATGGGTTATGGGGAGTTACACAGGGATCCTGTCAGGGCCCTACGAACATGCTGGAAAAAGAGGGAGAGAGAAAAGAAAAACAAAAGGGTTTTAGAATGCGTACTCGAGAACAAGAAGAGTGGGTTAGGCTGTGTTTACAGGAATACCGGTAGAAGCGTTCCGGTGAGCTTCACTTCACTAGCAAGGACCACGCACACCAACTGAACTGTTTAACAATTTTAAATGCGAGATGTGAGCGATAGGATTTGTTGATACGTCTGGGGGTCGGATGGGTTGTGAGGAACTATGCCAGAGGACCCAGGACATCTGGGGTTGGCAATCCACCCAAAACTCCCATGTGTGAGGTGTGATGAGCGGCTTAAAGAGCTTTGATATCCCAGCTGATACCAGTGGTATACTTTCGAGGACCAACAGCTCATGATTTTTGAATAGGTGAGTATGTAGAATGGGTCTCGAATGGACTCAGGGGTGGCTGTGTTTTAGGGTAGACGGGTGCGGTTCAGCCAGATTTGTTGGTTTTCGTTCACTTTGAGTATAATGTTATGGTGTCCTTCTGAAAGAAAGTATAGGGTGTGCAAGTATGACGCTGTGTGTTGAAGCTGAGGTAAATGTTTGAAATGAATGAGAAAAGTAATGAAATCTGTCACGTAGACCTGATCAAACGACGGGAGGGTTGTCTGAATGAATCCGGATAAAGAGGAATGCCATCTTGCTGTGAACCATCTCCCAACGTATAAGCCCCCAAAGACCCAAAGACAGAAGGAGCTGCGTCGGTGTACAAATGTAAATCGTGTGCATGTGTTAACGTGCGTCTTTACGTTACCTCATTGCCTTGCCTCGTCGTGTTACTTCATTGCATTGCTTCACTTTGTTGCATTGTGTTATCTCGTTGGGTTTCGTCACCTCGCCTTGTCTCACTGCGTTGTGTTGCCTCGCTGCGATGCTGTGAGCTGGCATCCCGGTGCCGACTGCTTGTATCCATGAATGGCGCGCTTGGGAGGCGTAAAGCCCTGGCATCCCGGTGCCAGAGGTTATGCCAAGCAGTTGGGGTGAGCCTCAGCTACGGCTTGCGTTACTGAGTTACAATCGCATTACATTTGCAGAGAGGGGCCCCAGCATCTCAGTGCTGGGTGCTCCTGCTGAGCTGGCTGGAGAGGTTGAGGATTGTAGCTGTGAGCTGGCGTCCCGGTATAGCGTGCGTGGTAGTGGTGATTTCCATTTTGTGTTGCAATGCACTATACTGCTGGGGGCAGTATTACCCCCATGTTTAACTGCAACCAAGGCAAGTAATAATGTGCAGCATGTATCTACAGGAGTAGGTTGTTGCTGTAATGTTGTGAGTGAGTGTCAGAGTAAGACTGGTGTGCATGTGTCTCACCCCCCCTCAGCCCCAGCTGCAGTGGGTGAGGTCACAGTCAGTAACAACGGCCGTATGGACTTCCTGAGCGTGTCATGGCGTCCGCCCCCCGGGGAGCTCGACGGTTACCTGGTGACACTGAGTGACCGGCAGAGGACCCTTCACACCGTCTCGGTCTCCAAATCCAGTCCAGAGTGTGTCTTCAACTCTCTGGTGTCGGGACGTCTCTACAACATCTCCATTGCCTCCCGCAGTGGCCCCCACCTTAACCACACCTTCATCCAGGAGAGAACGCGTACGTACCTCATGCACTGGGTCAGCTATCTCCAGGTCTTCTTGCAGGTCTACCTGCCAACTGCAGGTCTGCCTTTGAACAGAAAAGGCTTCATCACAAGGATCTTAGACTGGATTGGAAATACATCAGGACTGAATAATCGCAAAAACTACATTCAAACTACTAATAAATGTAATGCACAATAAAATGACTAAATCCTCAGGTAATATTTCTGCAAAGATGATTCATTAGAAGCTATTCTCTTATATCATGAATATGTATGTTAGTGATGTAGGAAGTGTTCTATGTTTCATCTTGTAATTTCTCAGAGCCGTCGCAGGTCCAGAACCCAACAGCGACCCACGCAGCGCGCGACGACTACCTGAAGGTGTACTGGCATCAAGCGTCTGGAGACTTTGACTTCTACCAGGTGTCCATCAAACACAACAACTTGTTCCTGCAGAACAAGACGGTTCTGAGGACGCAGAACGAGTGTGTGTTCAAAGGCCTGGTGCCCGGCCGACTCTACACGGTGCTGGTGAGCACCTGGAGTGGGAAGTACGAAACCAGTGCCTCTACTCACGGGCGGACCTGTGAGTGACCTTTGATCCCTCCGATACACAAATACCAACATGTGAAGTGACGAGGTGAATTTTCCTGACCCACAGCTGCTTTGTGCAGCTGTCTCTGCTGTTTTCACGTGGTCAGCAGGTGTATGACATGTTGGGTTAGTGGAGAGGTTAGCACCTGTTTCCTCTATGAAGCTGTGACATTATTTTAAATGTGTTTTTCTGGCCATGAAAATATATCTGCTGGATTAGTCTCTTGTTACAAGAACAGGGTCAGCTGGCTAAAACTTTCTCTGCTCCCATCCTCCAGTTGCAGCAGCCGTCCGCTCCCTGGTTCTTGCTGGACGGGGTACCGAGGACCTGCGTGTGGCGTGGTCCGCCGCCCCGGGTGACGTGGATCACTACGAGGTGCAGCTGCTGTTCAATGACATGAAGGTGCTTCCTCCGATCACTTTGGGCAGCGGCGTAGGGGAGTGTCTGCTGTCATCACTCACACCCGGACGCCTCTACAAGATCCTGGTTTCTACTTTCAGCGGCCCCAACCAAAGAGCCCAGTTCATCGAGGGCCGCACAGGTCAGGCTGCTGTGATGAGGAGGGAAGGGGAAGAATATGGCAGTTATACTGAAGGAGTGCGGCAGTGTGTTACAATCAGATTGTATTATAGTGTGATAGTGTTACTGTATTACAGGGTTACATTATTATAATTTTAAAATGCTATTGTATTATAATGTTAGTGTTTCAGTATTTAAGGGTTATAGTGTTACAGTGTGATTGTGTTATAATGTCATAGTGCTACAGTGTCATAGTGTTTCATTTATGCAGTGTCAGTGGTATAGCGTTACAGTATTATAGTGTTATGATGTGATAGTATTACAATGTTGCAGTGTTACAGTGTTACACTGTTATATTGCGGACATGATACAGTGGATCAGTGTTGTAGTGTTTCTGGTATTTGTGTTCCTTGCCTTTACAGGACTGTGTAAAATCACTACAACATTCGGCTCCTTCTTTTTTACATCCGTAGAGCTGTTACAAATCATTGTAGACATACTTAAACTACTACCAGAGCTCCTTACTCCTGTAGGGCAGAAGGTCAAAGGTTAAACGTGTCTTTTCCCTCTTTAGTTCCCAGTAAAGTGAAAAACATCCACATCAGTAACAGTGGAGACAGCAGCAGTCTGAGGGTGAGCTGGACCTCAGGTCAGGGCGACGTGGACCACTACTCCGTGTCTCTGTCCCAAGAAGACAGACAGCTTGACGTCCGGACCGTCCTCAAACACCACAGTGAGGTGACGTTTGGCTCCTTACAGCCGGGACAGAAGTACCGAGTGACGGTGCAGTCGGTCAGTGGAGAGCTGCTTAACAACAGCACGGCCACGGGGCGCACAGGTACTCCAACATACTACACACTACGCCATAGGTACTAATACATACTACACTCTACTACACAGTACTACAACATACTACACTCTACTATAAAGGTACTATACAGTACTACTGCTGAGTTCTCAAGTACTACAACATGCATGAACTTTGTTTGTAAATAGTGAACAACCTTTTGATAACTACTTTAGTGTTTCTATATCTGCAGTACTAGACTGCACATAGATTAGTACTAAAGTATTTATACTGGTTTAGAACAACAATCACTGTATCAGAGCTCATAAAGTAATGTTGTATCATGGCTGATAAAAGTTTCAAAGAATCAAAGTGTACTATTACATGACTTGACTTAATATTTAACATTGACTTATGAAACATAATATGTTGTCCTACTTGTGGACTTGTACACGTTTGTACTTGTACAGACAGTAGTTGTTGAAACATGTCATTCACTTGTGTACTTGTACTGACCCCCCTCCTTCCTCCGTGTCCTAAGTGCCTTCGGCCGTGACGGCGCTCCAGGTGGAGGAGCTCCGCCTCTCCTGCAGCCTTCAGGTGAGCTGGCAGGCAGCTCTGGGCGTGTCTGACGGATACGTCTTGCAGCTCCTGGACCAGCAGGGCGCTGTGCTGACCAACTGCTCTCAGCCCTCTGGACTCACCGGGTTCAGGTTCCACGGGCTCATCCCGGGAAAGAGCTACCGGGTCCTGGTCCAGACCACCAGTGGGGGGGTCCACAGCCGGGCAGTCAGCACAGGGGCTCGAACACGTGAGACATCCTGTTAATGATTCAGAGTGGAAAACGGACACATGGTCTGAATATCTGAATACTTAGAGTCTAATGCGTCTGTTTGTCGGGAGCAGAAGTTGTGAGAAAAAAATAAATCCTAAAGAAAAAAATAGCATAAAAGCTGTGACACAAAAAGACAAAATTAAAACATTTGTGGTAAGTTGTAATTTGTAGAGAAAGGATAATAAGGAAATTGTAACATTTTGATATATTTCTGTATGTATTATGTCATACAACGCAGTGATCCCCCCCTCCCTTCCCATCAGGTCCTGCTCCGGTCACTGACCTCTCCATCAAAGCCAATAGCACCACCTACCTCTCATTCTGCTGGTCTCCACCTGACGGAGAGTTTGACTTCTACAATGTCTTCTTGTATCAAAGAGACGAGTCGCTGCAGGACAGACGACTCGTCCAGTCCACTAGTCAGCAGGTCTCCTTCCAGGGCCTCAGACCGGGGGCTCCCTATAGAGTGGTGGTGGTGACCCACAGCGGGGAGCTGACCAGCCAGTCAGCCGTATGGGCCCGGACAGGTAATGTGTGTGTGTGGGGGGGGGGGGGGGGTTGTAGAATTAGTAATCAGGTTCAAACCCCAAAGGGTTTGCTCCTCGGCTGAAGGTCTGAGCACATGAGGTGTTCATGGATGTTTCTCATGAGTCGTGCAGAAGCATTTGGTCATTTTTTTTTATAGCCGTCCACCCTCTTGTGCGCAGTCCCGGCAGCCGTGGTGTCCCTGAGAGCTCACAGTGGAAACCAGTCCGATGCTCTGTGGGTGGACTGGGGCCGAGGCAGTGGAGATCTGAGTGGGTATCTGCTATATCTCTACGACCCCGAAGGCGCTCTGAGGGCAGAGCAGAAGCTGGGCTTTGAGGCCACAGGGTTCGTCTTCTCAGGTTTGGTGCCGGGCCGGTTGTACCGAGCTGAGGTGCTGAGCCTCAGCGGGGGGCTGAGCAACCGAGCCAGCACCCTGGGGAGGACTGGTAAGATGTTACTGAGGGTCATGGGGGGGTTGTAGAAGGTAATGGGAGGCATGTATATAATGATATACATTCAAATATCCTTTCAGGCTATATCATATAATACTGTAGATTATCATTTAAGATCACAAAGCCTCATAGAATATCATATAATAACATATATAATATAACATGAGACGTCATAGTAGAGTCAGAGTTCAGAGGTTCTCAGCTGAGGGTTATTATTATTATGACTTGATGCTTTTAGTCCAGAGGTCTGATTTCTGTCCTCCTCAGCTCCCAAACCTCCCAACTCCTTCTTGTTCGGGGGGGTCACCAACACCTCCTTGGAGGTCACATGGAGTGGCCCGGTCAACTCCGACTTCGACGACTTCGACCTGCAGTGGATACCTCGAGACCGGCTGTCCGTCATCGACCCATACCATAGCCGTACTTCTGGCAGTCGCATCCTCGGGGGCATGTTCCCAGGGAGGCTATACACCTTCAGCCTGCGCAGCATCAGTGGCTCTGTGGGTGGGGCTACAATGGGGGGGGCCACGCCCACCTACAGCACAGCCATTCACAGCAGCATCCGGACGAGTAGGTGGCAGCACTTTGCAAGAAGATTCACAAATCTGTGCCAGTGGTAACACAATCTGAATGTAAAAAATCTAATTTTGAAAAAAAAAAATGAATCATCAGCTGACTTACATTCGGTCATGAAAAATAGACATTTAATATTGCGGATTAAATATAATGTTATTAACACGAAAACAAGTTTACATTTTCAAAAACATCCAACTATGCAGTAGATACAGAATCAAACTTTCACAAGCGAAAGTTTGATTCTGTTTGTATTTTTTGTGCATATGTTCCAGGATATTTTCTACTGAGTCATTTCTGCTTGATTGAAAAAATCTTGTATGAATCACAAGATGATCAGACCGTTCAAACATCATTTTAAAAGACCGACTGCAGCGAGATGATTTATGGAAACACGAACATTCAGATTGTGGGGAAGAAGAATATTAACAACAATAATAAAAATCATAATGATGAAAATAGTGTACAGTTTACAAACAATAGCTAATTATGGGATTCTGTTCAGATTCTTACATCTTACTACATTAATAACAAGTTCCCTGTATGTGCATATCATTACCACATTGTGACTACTTGCACTTGTATTCCCCTCAGAGCCGGAGCGGGTCCACAGCCTCCACTGCCGGCCTCAGAGCTCCACCTCCATCAGCTGCTCCTGGGGGCCCCCGGAGGCCGACTTTGACTCCTACACCATTGAGTGTCTCCACCAGGAATCACGGGTCCTAGTCTACTCACGCAGAACTGGCAGAGATTCCGCCTCCTACCTCATCACCCAGCTGGAGCCACACAAACACTACATTGTCTCTGTGAAGGTGATCTCGGACCAGACCACCAGTGAGGAGGCCCGGGACAGTGTGGTGACCATGATTGACCGTAAGGACAGCAACACCCTTCTGAAGTCCTAAAGGAAGTGATATAATGTTAACCTGTGACCCCCTTCAATGGGTCCTCAGGTCCTCCGGTGCCCCCCCCCAGTACCCGAATTAGTGACCGGACCGCCGTGGTCACCAGGTCCTCCATCTTCTTCAGGTTTAACTGCAGCTGGTTCAGTGACGTCAACGGAGCCATCAGGTTCTTCACGGTGGTGGTGGCTGAGTCGCAAGGTATATACAAATATGCACACACACATGTTATTATTGATTCCCGGACCTACTCTGTATTTGTCCTACCTGTCGATCAAAAAAACATTCATAATGGGAGAAGTATTCATTTAAACTCAGCACTTAGCATTGATATTTGTACCTTTGTGTGTGTGTTTGTGTATGAATACGTGGTTCTGCTCTGACGTGTAAAGGAGCAGATGATGAACAGCCAGACCAGCAGCACCCCCTCCCCTCCTACCTCCACTATAAATACAATAGCTCCATCAAATCCTACCAGACCGGCTTCTTCCCAAGCCGCTGCTTTGAGGATCCCAGTTCCATTGGCTTGGAGTTGAATGTGGGCTCAGGAATGGACTCGCTGGGTGGTCCCTGTGACCCCAACGAGTCAGTCCTGGATCCAGAGACCAGGAGAGAGCTGAACCTCTTCTGTGATGGACCACTGAAGCCCAGAACCTCCTACAGGTACTGTATGAAGCCCAATCCCTCATGATTACATGCCCCCTAGGCTAGATAAGGGCTAAAAGACTGAATGTGGAAAAATACGATGCAAAAAGTGAAAAAAAATCGTCAAACTTGAAAATATGGATTTTAATCTGAAAATATAAAATGTAACTGAAAAATGTAGTGATTATCAAAAAATATATATGAGTGAAGAAAGACAAAAAAGAAGTTATTCAAAAAAGAAAGAACGATAAGTTCTAAACGATATACTAGTTTCATTTACAATACAATTTTTTAATCATGATCAAAACATTTGGCCTGGATTTGTCTCTAATGTGTGTAGACCAGAGAAAAAGGTCAATAAGTCAAAGCCTTTGTACAAAGACAGAGGTTTTAATAACAGATATAAACACCATCAGATAGAACCTCCATCAGATAGAACCACCCTCCGTTAGAACCTCCATCAGATAGAACCACCATCCGTTAGAACCTCCATCAGATAGAACCACCCTCCGTTAGAACCACCCTCCGTTAGAACCTCCATCCGTTAGAACCTCCATCAGATAGAACCACCATCCGTTAGAACCTCCATCAGATAGAACCACCCTCCGTTAGAACCTCCATCAGATAGAACCACCATCAGTTAGAACCTCCATCAGATAGAACCACCATCAGATAGAACCACCATCAGTTAGAACCACCCTCCGTTAGAACCTCCATCAGATAGAACCTCCATCAGATAGAACCACCATCCGTTAGAACCTCCATCAGATAGAACCTCCACCAGTTAGAACCATCATCAGATAGAACCAGAGAGGGAAAGTCGGTAACATTGTTTTATTACAGTACACCTTCAATACAGAAAGATAATGGACGTTGAAGTAACAATCAGACCTCTCAACTTTTATTTCTAACAACCATAGCTGTGTAAACGAGTCAGAAGGTATAAAGATGCTATGTTTATGTTTTAGGACGTAACTTAGTCTATAATGTTTCTATGATTTGAATGAATACTCCAGTATCTGTTTCTGCAGGCTCAGCATCCGAGCCTTCACTCAGCTGTTTGATGAAGACGAGAAGGACTTCAGCTCTCCTTTGTACAGCGACACATTCTTGTCACTGCCTGTGGTCACAGAGGCAGGTGAGAGAGAGAGATAAAATGTATAGGAATTATGATTTCTGATTGCAGAAAAGGTTGTTTCCTTGGTTGAAGGCCTTCATTGTTCCCTCACTCAGAGCCTCTGAGCGGTGTGATGGAAGGCATCAGTGCCGCCATGTTTCTCATACTCATGATGGTGGGAGTCACCGGCGTACTGCTCTACAGACGAGCCGCTCGCAAACCGTGAGTCTCCACAAGCTGACGCCCTGAGAGGCAGAAGGTTACGCATCAACCTCCTCACTAACACTAAAAACAGTTCTCATTACTGTCATATCTGTGCTTCTCTCTACTGGAGTGAAACACTACAAACCTCCTCACTAACAATAGTAACAGTAATTGTAGTAATTGCCTGATGTCTGTCCTCTGATTGGTTGCCAGCACAGGTGTGTTCTCTATAAACATGCTGCTCCACTTCCATCCTCAAGTGAGGTGACATCTTCGTGTGATGCTGCTGTGTTTCAGAGTTCAAGACAGATCGACAGTCAGAATGAATGTGAGAAGAGAGACAACAACCTCAGTCCACCTGGGAGCCAGAGGGTAAAATATATTACTACTACTACTGCTACTGTAGTACCTAGCTTATTATGCTGCATAATATCACTAAGAATACTACCGCTAATACACCACTAATTATACTGAATACTGTGAGTTATTAAATGTTAATATTAAGACTATTGCTAACAACATACCGTAGATAGATGTCAGTATTAACTTCAGTGCTACTTTTAATAATCCTAATGCAAATGTTACATTTGAGATGAATACTACTAATATGAGTGCGCCTTCCAGTAAAATGGAAATATTATAATAATTTCTTCCTTGTATTCCTTAGAAACCGTCGCGTCTCAAGGTGAGAAAATCAAACTTCTTCTCCTCTATTTTAGTTGTACCAGTTTGTTTTTTAGTTAAAATATTTGCTTTGTGTCTTTCAGTCCGATTAGGATTGTGAACTTTGAGAGTCACTACAACAAACTGCAGGCCGACTCCAACTACCTGCTGTCAGAGGAGTATGAGGTGATGATGTCGTAGTTACATATTATCAAGAGGTGATGATGTCATACATTACATCTTATCACGAGAAGGTGATGATGTCATACATTACATTACATGTGTCAGGGATGATGCTGGAGCAGGCGGAAGCAGGACTCAAAAGCAGAGGTTCTCGATCAAAAAGAGTGCTCTTTATTCCAGACAAAACTGATAACGTGCTCCAACAGCGTGGGACATATAGACAATGACACGACACAGGACAACAGGCACACAGGGCTTAAATACACAAGGGAGGTGCAGGTGATTGGACACAGGTGGAATCAATCAGGCAATCACAGGACAAGGCAGGAAGTGAAGTTACCCAGGAACAACAAGAGACGTGAAAACTACAAAATAAACCAGGAAGAGAGACCAAACCGTGACAGAACCCCCCCCTCAAGGACCGAATTCCAGACGGTCCTCAAGGGGAACAGAACCAGAGAAACACAGACAAGGGGAGGGAGGGTGGGAACCCAACGATCTTGGACCGCGCAGGGAACTCAGGGTGATGGTGGCCACTCGTCGGGTCCCTCGGGGGGTCTACCGCTACGGCGACCGGGCTTCAGGGTCTCGGGGGGGCGACCGCTACGGCGGCCGGGCTTCAGGGTCTCGGGGGGTCTGCCGGGTCGGCGGCCGGGCCTCGGGGTCTCGGGGGCCCTGCCGGGTCGGCGGCCGGGCCTCGGGGTCTCGGGGGCCCTGCCGGGTCGGCGACCGGGCCCCGGGGTCTCGGGGGCCCTGCCGGGTCGGCGACCGGGCCTCGGAGTGGCGGTGAGCGCCGAGCTGTGCGGCTGCGGCGTCGTCGCGGCGGGGGGCGCCGAGCTGTGCGGCTCCGGCGTCGTCGCGGCGGGGGGCGCCGAGCTGTGCGGCTCCGGCGTCGTCGCGGCGGGGGGCGCCGAGCTGTGCGGCTCCGGCGTCGTCGCGGCGGGGGGCGCCGAGCTGTGCGGCTCCGGCGTCGTCGCGGCGAGGGGCGCCGAGCTGTGCGGCTCCGGCGTCGTCATCGTCGTGGCGGGGGGCGCCGAGCTGTGCGGCTCCGGCGTCGTCGTGGCGGGGGACGCCGAGCTGTGCGGCTGCGGCGTCGTCGCGGCGGGGGGCGCCGAGCTGTGCGGCTCCGGCGTCGTCGCGGCGGGGGGCGCCGAGCTGTGCGGCTCCGGCGTCGTCGCGGCGGGGGGCGCCGAGCTGTGCGGCTCCGGCGTCGTCGCGGCGGGGGGCGCCGAGCTGTGCGGCTCCGGCGTCGTCGCGGCGAGGGGCGCCGAGCTGTGCGGCTCCGGCGTCGTCATCGTCGTGGCGGGGGGCGCCGAGCTGTGCGGCTCCGGCGTCGTCGTGGCGGGGGGCGCCGAGCTGAGCGGCTCCGGCGTCGTCGTGGCGAGGGGCGCCGAGCTGTGCGGCTCCGGCGTCGTCGTGGCGGGGGACGCCGAGCAGTGCGGCTGCGGCGTCGTCGTGGCGTGGGGCTCCGGCCCAACCCCTGACCCCACCCCCCCTTCAAGGACCGACTTCCAGGCGGTCACAAGAGGGTGGGAGGGAGGGGTCATCGTCGGGGGCCGTGGGGGCGGGGAAGGAGACTGGACTCTGGGGGCCGTGGGGGCGGGGAAGGAGACTGGACTCTGGGGGCCGGAACGGGCGGAGACTGGACTCTGGGGGCCGGAACGGGCGGAGACTGGACTCTGGGGGCCGGAACGGGCGGAGACTGGACTCTGGGGGCCGGAACGGGCGGAGACTGGACTCTGGGGGCCGGAACGGGCGCTGACGGGCGTCTCGGCGCCGGAACGGGCGCTGACGGGCGTCTTGGCGCCGGAACGGGCGCTGACGGGCGTCTCGGCGCTGGAACGGGCTGGGGCGAGCGTCTTTGGGCCGGGTCAGGAGCCGGGGCTGGAGGGGTTCGTCTCCTCCTCCTCCTCGGGCTCTTCCTCGGGTTGAGGAGGTCCCTTATCTCCAGGCACGCCCTCTGATAGCCCCTGGGACCAAAAATGAAGTTCGTCTTGCGCTGGAAAAAAGGGCTCCTCACATCCAGGTATTCCGGGCCCAAGTCGTACCAGGAGTCTGCTGAGTCCTTCTTTGGTCGTGTCATTCTGTCAGGGATGATGCTGGAGCAGGCGGAAGCAGGACTCAAAAGCAGAGGTTCTCGATCAAAAAGAGTGCTCTTTATTCCAGACAAAACTGATAACGTGCTCCAACAGCGTGGGACATATAGACAATGACACGACACAGGACAACAGGCACACAGGGCTTAAATACACAAGGGAGGTGCAGGTGATTGGACACAGGTGGAATCAATCAGGCAATCACAGGACAAGGCAGGAAGTGAAGTTACCCAGGAACAACAAGAGACGTGAAAACTACAAAATAAACCAGGAAGAGAGACCAAACCGTGACAACATGTTTTTTAGCTGACACTTTTATCTAAAGAGACTTACATTGCATTATAACCCATGCGTTACATTTTGACTGGGGAGCAAATCGGGGTCAGGTGTCTCGCTCAGGGACACTTCCACATGTCACATGGGGCAACCTTGCAGCTCCCAGCGCATCAAACTACTCCATGCGCCACCATCGCCAATGTACATATTATAAAGAGGAGGTGATGATGTCATACATTACATATTATAAAGAGGTGATGATGTCATACGTTACATATTATAAAAAGGTGATTATGTGACATAGTATAAAGGGAAACATCAAACTTTATTACATTATCAGACTCTGATGATTTAATAATACTAACAAAACTTTACTTCAAATGTGTAGGATGTACTTAAATGAAATAAGACACTTTATTTAAAAACAGGTGCATATCGGTCTGTGGGGTAAAGTTGTGGGACAACTTACCAGATAAGATCAAAGATTGTAAACATATTGCACAGTTCAAAAAACATCTTAAAATATACGCATTAGCCAATCATGAGATGTGTGAAAATATTCAGTGATGGAAATTTAAATTGTATTTATTTGTGCGTGTGCGTGCGTGTGTGTGTGTGTGTGTGTGTGTGAGTGTGTGTACTAATGTATATAATATATAGGTGTATGTATGATGAACAGAGGAGTGATTTTAATCTTCAACGTAATATATACTAATTGAGAATATTAATAAACGTAGGAGGTGTGTCCGCTAAATGTGCAAGTAAAATAATAAAGGTTTGTAAACATATATAGGAAATTACGTTGATCATGTAAAAGAGTCATTTAACTGAAAGACAGGGGTAGGGACCTATAAGCTTTTGCTTCCCTCTACTCCTTTTCTTGAACAAAAGGGGACTTTTTCATTTTATTTTGTGGTCTGTCTATGTTGATTTTTAAATATCTTATTTGTTAATGTCTACATGTTCAAGAAATAAAATGCTTCCATCAATCAATTTACCTCTCATGTCCTTCCGTGTTGTTTTCTTCAGGATCTGAAAGATGTGGGTCGTAACCAGCCGCTGGACTCGGCTCTGCTACCGGAGAACCGCGGCAAGAACCGGTACAACAACATCCTGCCCTGTGAGTGAGCCGCATTAACACCAAGAGAAGAAGAAGAAGCCTGTGTGGTGCTGACGGTGTTTCTGTCTCCAGATGACTCTACAAGGGTGAAGCTTTCCTACGTGGATGATGATCCGTGGTCCGACTACATCAACGCCAGCTACATGCCTGTAGGATGGTTTATGGATTCATGTATTGATTACTCCACCAGCTGATCTCTAAGGAAGAGCTCCACTTCCTCCTTTTCTCTCCAAGTACTTGTTTCAGAGTAACTAAGTACATTTAATCAAATACTCGTTTCAGAGAGTAACTAAGTACATTTAATGTGACTAAACATTAAGTTTAGTGTGATTATAAACTAACTATACATTTGGTTTAGTGGATGTTGTGACATTTGGCTTCTCTAGCTTGCACATATTCTGTAATATGTTAAATTACAGTTAAATTAGCTTGAAGAAATAAAAGTCGGGTTATACTAGTTAATACATTTGTTTGCTCTTGTTTTGAGTGCATTGATTTTTTGACGATTTTCTTTGCCTTAAGATTGCGATATTACTTTTAGCTAAAAGTTCACAGCTTAACCAATTTTAATTTAAAATTGCCCCAAAATGTTCCTCTGTCACCTGAAATATATCATTCTTAAATGAAAATGAAAGGTTGAAGCAGGGGTGTGATCTGCTAGACTGCCCATGTTCACACGGTGTGTCCAGTGTACCAGCAGAGTAGCACCTCATCTGGTCCTAAGCCTTGAATTCTTTCTCTGCTTCAGTTCTTTCTCTGCTTCCTGTATGTTTCAGTAATATTTTGGCTTCCTGTATGTTTCAGTAATATTTTGGCTTCCTGTATGTTTCAGTAATATCTCTGCTTCCAGTATATTTTATTAATTTCTCTACTTCCTGTATGATTTAGTTGTTTCTCTGCTTCCTGTATGTTTCAGGGGAATAACTCTCGAAGGGAGTACATTGCAACACAAGGTCCTCTTCCTGGAACTAAAGATGATTTCTGGAAGATGTTGTGGGAGCAAAACGTCCACAACATAGTGATGGTCACTCAGTGTGTGGAGAAAGGCAGGGTGAGTATGAAGGTCACCATTACTCTGTGGGAAGCCTCAGCAGCACTCAACCTTCCTCCTCTTCTCAACCTGTATGCAGGTAAAGTGTGACCACTACTGGCCCTTCGATCAGGACCCTCTGTACTACGGAGACCTCATCGTCCAGATGTTGTCAGAGTCGGTTCTTCCTGAGTGGACCATAAGGGAGTTCAACATCTGCAGCGTACGTCACCTACAAGGACTATGAACGCTTATTAATCGACTTCTTAATTAAAACGTGTTCATGAATTATATACTGGTTATTAGTTAGCTAATGTTTTAGCATTGTATGTATGTGTGTGTGTGTGTGTGTGTGTGTGTGTGGGTGTGTTTGTGTGTGTGTGTGTGTGTGTGTGTGTGTAACTGCGGGTCAGGAGGAGCAGCTGAGTTTCACCCGACTGGTGCGTCAGTTCCACTACACGGTTTGGCCGGATCACGGAGTCCCAGAGACCACTCACTCCCTCGTCCAGTTTGTGCGGACGGTGCGGGACTTTGTCAACAGAAGTCCCGGATCTGGACCTGCAGTGGTCCACTGCAGGTACAGGGACGCAAACACTGTCCACCTCCACTATGTCTGTCCTCATCTGTGCATTACAAAGGGAATATAACATTGAATAATTACAACTTCCATCCTGCCACAAAGTCCTGTTGATTCTTTATTAATGTGTCAGTCAGTGCTTCTTTCATGGGGTCTGGTGTGTTTGTCAGTGCCGGGGTGGGTCGTACTGGGACCTTCATCGTTCTGGATCGAGTTCTGCAGCAGCTGGACACCAGAGACGCGCTGGACATCTACGGCTCCGTCTTTGACCTGCGACTCCACCGGTCACACATGGTGCAGACGGAGGTGAGGTGCTATACCATGCTACACAGCTGTGTTATACTATATAATACCATACTATAGTTTACTACATAATAATACTATTCTGATATACTATGTTATACCCTACTATGGTATACTACGATACTGCAATATAATGCTATGCTTTACTATGCTGTATTATTATAGTATACCATACTCTATCTTGTATTATCTTATACTATATAGTATACTAAGATAGAGTAAGGTATACTATAATAGTATACCGTACTCTACCGTATAGTATACAGTGTATACTATACTATAACATACTATATATTGACATAGTTTTTCCTCCACCTTTCCGCAGAGTCAGTATGCGTATCTCCATCAGTGTGTACGCGACGTTCTTAGAGCCAGGAAGCTCCACAGCGAGCAGGAGAACCTCCTCTACCCCAACTACGCAAATGTCAACTACAAGCCTGAAAGAGGTAGGGGATTATTAAACTACACCTGTAGCTCATCAACCATCAAACTACACCTTTAGCTGATTAACCATCAAACTACACCTTTAGCTGATTAACCATCAACCATCAAACTACACCTTTAGCTGATTAACCATCAAACTATACCTTTAACTAATCAACCATCAACCATCAAACTACACCTTTAGCTGATCAACCATCAAACTACACTTTTAGCTGATTAACCATCAAACTACACTTTTAGCTGATTAACCATCAAACTACACCTTTAGCTGATTAACCATCAAACTATACCTTTAACTAATCAACCATCAACCATCAAACTACACCTTTAGCTGATTAACCATCAAACTACACCTTTAACTAATCAACCATCAAACTACACCTTTAGCTGATCAACCATCAAACTACACATTTAGCTGATTAACCATCAAACTACACCTTTAGCTGATTAACCATCAAACTACACCTTTAGCTGATTAACCATCAAACTATACCTTTAACTAATCAACCATCAACCATCAAACTACACCTTTAGCTGATCAACCATCAAACTACACTTTTAGCTGATTAACCATCAAACTACACTTTTAGCTGATTAACCATCAAACTACACCTTTAGCTGATTAACCATCAAACTATACCTTTAACTAATCAACCATCAACCATCAAACTACACCTTTAGCTGATTAACCATCAAACTACACCTTTAACTAATCAACCATCAAACTACACCTTTAGCTGATCAACCATCAAACTACACATTTAGCTGATTAACCATCAAACTACACCTTTAGCTGATTAACCATCAAACTACACCTTTAGCTGATTAACCATCAAACTACACCTTTAGCTGATTAACCATCAACCATCAAACTACACCTTTAGCTGATTAACCATCAAACTACACCTTTAGCTGATTAACCATCAACCATCAAACTACACCTTTAGCTGATTAACCATCAAACTACACCTTTAGCTGATTTAGAGACATTAAAGTTAAAAAATCTATTTCACACATATATCTATTTTTTTCATATAAATATGTTGATCTTTTTCCGACAGAAACCCTCTGCAGACGTTAAAGATTGATATGATCAATACGATCGTTATGTTAGACTATTGATCAATGCTTTCTCTTTATTTATGTAAAATGCAGAATTTATATTCAACTGAACTGTAAATTTATTTCATATCTGTATTTGTATATATTTCATTATATAGATTTATTTCTAACTTATGTTTTTTGTTGTGTTTTATTTTAAAATTAATATTTCAGTTATTACACTAATTATATAAAACAATCACACAATAGGAAGATGAATTATATGCAAATATATTTGATCAAAAACTATTAGTGTGTTTATTATAAATGTATGTATCAAATATTTCAACTGTATTTTGTTGTTTATGGACATGTGATCGCAGTTAATTAAACACCACAGAAGAAGTATTTCTCTGATTTGTTCTTTATAAAGAACCTGATTCATTACTGAAGTACAACATCAATGTACTATTCTTTATACTTCTCCTTGCCTATTATTGCACTTTATACTATACTATCTCAGTGGTACTCACTCTATACTGTACTAAATCTCGGGTACTAGTTGTACTTCAAAGAACATGAATACTTCAGATACACATCACAGTGTGGTATTAGTACTTGCACTGTGGTATAGGACATGAATACTTCAGATACACATCACAGTGTGGTATTAGTACTTGCACTGAGGTAAAGGACATGAATACATGCTGACGCATAATGAAAGAGTAGTCATGTATATTTCCAGATGACGTCACTCATTATGCCTCTGCTGGGAGAGGCAAACCACAGCGTCCGCGCATGCGCAAAGCTGCGGCTCTTCACCACATTGAAGCTGCTGAACTCTCGGAAGTTTAGCCAAGTTGCAGTGATTTAGCCCGACAGGCTAGCGGTAGAAACACCGTCCCGCGGCGGAAAGATCGTCATTTTGAGAGAAAAAAGTTATTTTTGACGGAATCCCTCCGCGTGCAGTGAACCGAGGAGGACTACCGATGGATTTAAACTGTTTTTCGCCGTTTCATCCGAGCGAACAACCGCGTTAGACGCCCGTGGAAGAAGTTGTGATTGTTTTTTTGGCGCTCTAGCAGCGCAGAGGAAAGATGGAGGATCTGCTGGAGTAGCAGCAGGACAACGCTAGCTGCTGGTCCGTCTGGTGGTCGTCTGTGTTGGGATTCGGAGCCTGGATTCCGTCACTGTGACTGTAAGTATGCTGTTTATCACTCTATCGTGGTACGGGAGAGCTTGCTGGCACAAAGCGTCTGTCCCTGGGACGGAACCGATAGTTAGCATCGGAGCTAATTAGTTAGCTCACTGAGCGGTCAGTTTAGCGTTTAGCTAACTAGCTGCCATCGCACTGCTAACCTCAAGTTACACTAGTTATTTGGCTTAAGCTAGTTGACTAATTAGTCAGCTGATGGTGGTGTCAGACCTATAACTGGGAACACTGGACACACACTCTGTTAACTGGGAACCCTGGACAAACCCACTGTTAACTGGGAACACTGGACCAACACACACTATTAACACTTGGGACAGACACACTGGGAAAACAACACACTCTGTTAACTGGGAACACTGGAGACAAAAGACAAAAACACTGTTTACTGGGAACACTTGGGTCATTCACAGTGTCACATACACACTCACTGTTTACTAGGAATACACACTCTGGTAACTGGGAACACTGGACACACACACACACAACAAAGTAGGGAATGTACATATTTTTGACCCACTGACTGAAAACCAGGATGCGTTTTAAAATAAATTGGGGTCATTTTTTGAAACTTGTGAAATAACTTTTAACCTTTAGTTTAAAATAATCAATATACTTGTTTGGACTTCCTGTATATGCAAGTGTCATAAAATGCCATTAGTCTACAGATTCAAAGTGTTTCTTTTAGATCTTTTTTTTCAAACAGGAAAACATAATTCAGACAGAATTAATTATTTCATTTCTTAGTAGTTTGTTGAGTCGACCTGCAGGACGCTGTCTTTGCATCTGATTGACAGCTTCACAGAGGACAAAGAACAGAGCGTTTGAAACACCTCAATCTCAGCTAATTGTGTTGGACCCGAACACAACGTTAACCACAAGATGGCAGTAACTTGTGTGGAGAGGAGACGTCCATCACTGGCTAGTTAATCACAACCAGCTAACGTTAGTTCTCAGTCGCCCGGTGACCAAAGGCAGCGTGTTTCTGAATGTTTTCGCTCACCTCAGCAGAACAACGTGGACACACGGCGGCTGGTTCTCTTCCTCCGCTGAAGCTGACCCGTCTTCCATTTTTAAATGGTTGGTGGATTGTTTCTTTTGTGACGGAGGCTGGATTTTCTCTCACGGCTCTGAATTAAGAACAAAGACGCTTGATTCTTCCCCCACACGGCGATGAAAAGCATTCTATGACAACTGGGTCATAAAGTTAGTTTCATCCAATAATAAGGATCATTTAATTATCATCATCCCTGTGAAATCTGAGGCAAAATTATGAAAAAGCAAAAACCTCCCATGTGGGATCATTACGGGCGCCTCCCTAATTGAATGGGGGGGGGGGGGGGGGGGGGGTGAGACGAAAGGTGTTTTTTCAAAATGACAAAAAACTACTGAGGGAAAAATTCAAGAGAGAAGTAAACATTGTAAATATGAGTTTAGTTAGTTTCAAGTCTTCATTCGTCGTGATGTTCCATGTAGAGTCAAACTGACCATGGGGGGGGAGGGGGGGGGGGTCTAATAGACGTGCTTTAAAGCTTTGTTTCACTGTGTTCCTGCTCAGATGGAGCAGCTAAACTCTAGATGACAGAAAACATGTTAACGGTTAATTAATTGTGAATTAATGAGCCACACTTTGGTCATGTGACCTCTGATATGTCTCTGCAGAGCTGCTGTTCATGTTTCCAAACCAACCCGGGCATGAGAGACCTTCTGGCTCCGAGGATGGAACCACATCTACTGGAGGCAGGATCTAGGTGAGGAGGTCACCTGAGGAACGCCTGGTGAGAGCCGTGTCTCTGATGCTTACTAATCAGCTGTTGTGTCCCAGACGTCACATGGTGCTCTGAAGAAGCCATGGGTAGCTGCTTAAGCTGTCCACAGAAAGAATCGGTTCCAGATAATCATCAAAGTAAATTCAAGGTGAGTTGATGGGGGGGGGGGGGATCTCTGTCAGAGTTCCAACTGAATCGCTCCAAGTCATGTGTCACACTGCGTGCTGAGGTCTGGTTGTCATGGTGATAGAAGACATCTGCACCAGCTGTCATGGTTCACACGCTATCAGGAACTAGAATTATAAACCGGGACGAGGTAAACCCCCCCCCCCTTATAATGGTTGGGGAAATCCTGGGCTGGTTAGCGCGTTAGCGTGTTAGCTTGTTGTGGCTGCTAGTGTTGCCACCAGAAGCTCGACAGATTCTGCAATAAATCTCTGGTCCCTCGTTGTTCCTCCCGTGTCGCGTGTGTTGTTGTGAGCGGTACCCAGCATGCAGTTCGGTGGGGTCATTTTTAAAATTGTACAATTATTAATGTTACAAATGGTTTGTGTCACAAGCTGTTAAAGAGTTTGTCGTGGGTTATTCACTGTTGTTATAAAGTTCTTACCATGACTCCATCTCAACACGGTACCTGTACAGGTGATAAACGTAGACGACGATGGGAACGAACTGGGCTCAGGTGTGATGGAGTTGACTGACTCTGAACTCGTCCTTCACACCCATCGGCGGGACGACGTCAGGTGGCCGTACTTGTGTCTGCGTCGCTATGGCTACGACTCGAACCTCTTCTCCTTTGAAAGCGGCCGGCGCTGCCAGACCGGTCAAGGTACCATCATGTCATCTGATGTCACTTCTCATCTAGTGACCATATGGACAAAAAACCAACACATCACCTTTTTCTTCAGGTATTTTTGCCTTCAAATGTTCTCGAGCTGAAGAGATCTTCAACATGCTGCAGGAGGTGATGCACAGTCACAGCATCAGTGTGGTGGAGGAGGCGGTGCTGGAGCCCCCGGCCGCCCACACACCAGCAGGTAGCTCACTCGCGCCTCCCTCTACGAGTGTCTTTGAGGGAAGAATTGTCCCTTAATCTAACGGAAGTGTCTCCGTGTAGCTCTGGGTTACTCGGTGCCCAACGGTGTGACCAGGATCCCGTCTGTGGGGGAGGCCCCGTCTCACCCCTCAACCCGACACCCGTCTGTGGCGAGCACCCGTCTGCCCTCCGTGGGAGAAGAATCCACTCACCCCCTGCTGGTGGCCGACGAGGCGGTGAGAATACCCATGATCCATATCTATGTAGAACATCTCATCCGAGTCCTGAAGGAGGCTGCGTCTCACGTGATGCTTTAAATGTTGTTTTGGTGTCGTCACAGCAGCTCGAAACAGCTGAGTTGTGATCTAATGAAGTTCTGCTCTGGTCCTGGTGCAGGTTCACACCTACGTGAACACCACGAGGCTCCTGGAGGAGCAGCCGAGCCCCGTGACGGTCACCACTCCTCTGGAGAGCCCCGCCTCCCCCCGCTCTCTGTGCCCGCCGACCCCCCCGCCTCCCCCGAGGGCCCGCGCCGAGCCGTTGGACCCGGAGCCGCAGGTGCTGCTGGAGCCTCAGGGGGTCCGCTTTGTGCTGGGCCCCACCCCCGTTCAGAGGCAGCTGATGGAGAAGCAGCAGCAGCAGGATTCGAAGGAGGTGGAGGAGCCCCGAGAGACTAATGGCCACCTGGCGACCCCCCCCGAGCCCGCCCCCCAGCTCTCCAACGGCTCCTCCTCCAATGCCTCCACTGCACCTCGGCGCCAACGCCCGCCCCCCCTCACGCCAGACCAGCAGAATGTCAACAACTCGGCCCAGCGCCGCACCGCCCTGCTGGACTACGAGAACCTGCCGCCGCTGCCCCCCGTGTGGGAGACCAGGAAGTTGAGCTCTGAGGAGGAGGAGGTCGCCAAGACGCCGTCAGTCAACGGCTACAACCACCACCCCCCCCCCCACAGCCTGCTGCACCACTCGTACTCCCACCCTCTGTCCCCCAGCCACGAGGCCTCCCACAACTACGTCAACACGGAGAACGTGGGCGCCCCGCTCAGCGCCCACCGGCCCGACACGGCGCGGCGCCGCACCGAGGGCGCCACCGTCTTCAACTTCGACTTCCGCCGGCCGGGGGGGCACGCCGAGCCGCCCAAGACCCTCAACTACATCGAGGTGGAGATGGACGTTGGTGTTGGGAACAAGGGCGCTTCGGACGGCAGCAACCCGCACACGCCGCGCACCCCCACCTCCCCGCTGCCCCCCACCACCCCCACCCGCCGCACCGAGCTCTACGCCCTCATCGACATTGAGCGGACCGCCGCCATGTCCAGCCTGCAGAAGGCCCGGCCGCGGGACGACGGCACGTCGCGCAAGACGCGGCACAACAGCACGGAGCTTCCCACCAAGAGCACCGCGTGAGCCCCCCCGAGCAGTGACTCAATGACCTCCTGGGGGCTCACGCCACATTCCTCCTCCTCGTATGGTACAAATCAGTATTACTGAACAAAGCATTCCATTTATTCTTTTATATGATTGATGCTGCTGTAACCGGGGGTGACGTGGTACACACGTGTGTTTATGTACAGTAGGTTCTGGCACAATAAATGTCTGTCCCGTTTTTATTTGTACTTCGACCTCCGCGGGTTTATTGATCCATCAGTTCATTCATTCCAAATGAATCAGTATCTAAAGAATATTACGTCTACTGCTGTGTGACAGTGGCAGAAATATAAGGTTTACGGCTGCATTTCAACCAACATCTTCAAGCTTTATTTACTATTAAAAACAGATGACCTCTTAAGACGTAGAAATTACCTTCGACGATGTATATGCAAAGATGGGTCTTTAGGTTCAATTATTTCATTCCATACAAATAAGATTCATCCTTACAGGGACAGTACTAATAAAACTGGAAAAAATAGACAAAGCAGCTGTAACGATAAGAATTCAAACAAATCACAACGTAAAAGATTAAAAGCAACAACTCCCGATCACGTCACTGTTTACTCATGTTTTCCCCACTATCAGCTCAAGCTTCCTCTCACCTTCTGTCATTTGAAATAAACCCCTCTCCTCCAGCTGAATGACACCTAATCAATAAGCAGCGGGGAATAATATTTAATCTACGGTCAGGTTCGGCTTTTCCACCGAAGGCCACACGGAAATGGACAGTTTGGGCTAGGGTTAACCCTGATAAAAGGGTTCCTTAAATATTTTAACAGTGACATCTCACACACACACACACACAAACTGTTACTTTTACCCAAAATGAAGTGGATATTTATTGGCAACAAAGAAATGCAAAAAACCACTTTATTTTCATCAAAACTGAAAAATGTGATGATACAGAAACAGCTGAAAGTCTGATTGGTCGAAGCAGTCATGTGACCAGAGTCTTCACTGAGTGACCAGCCTCCGTTTGGTCGTCTGCTCCACCAGTTTGTGATAATCCTCCAGTTTGTCTCGGACTTTGTTATAAACCTGTAAACAAGCAGCACTTTGGTCACACAGAGAAGATCCGAAAAGTGGCAACAGGAAGTGAGGAGACTCACGCTGCTGTTGGTCTGCGTCTCGTTCAGGGTGTGCAGCAGCTGATCGATGGAGGTGTACGGGAGCCACACGGAGGAAGAAGTGGCCGACAAAGGTCTCTGCAACGCGCCAGACACTCAGAGTCAGAGTTTCATCACTTGGAGAGAAGCGCGTAGAAGAAGTTCTTTACCTCGATTCCAAAGTACTGGTGTCCTCTGCCGAGCAGAGCGTCCACGTACTCCAACACCAGCTCGGCTGCAGCATCCAGGAGGTCAAAGTTTAGGTAGAGACGCAGCAGAGAGGCAGCGTCCACTTCCTGTAACAAACACAGCTGCATCATGGGAAAATGTCCACAAAGATGTAGCGTCCAATTGTAGGAAAGTCGACCTGCTGCTCACCTTGTAGGACTTGATGAGCCAATCAGGCAGAGGCACGCCGTGTGACAGCAGCTTGCTGATAACACAGCGGTGGTGGCGTGCGTTGGCAGAAGGGTACCTGTCCAGGTAAGAGGCGAGCAGCTGCCACGCCTCGTCTGTCGCACTGACCACAAAACAACAGCTGTTTGAATGCTATTAAAACCAAAGCAGCTCACAAGTTACTGAGATTTAATACCTGGACTCTTTGGTGTTGACGACAGAAGACAGCTGATTAGCAGCCAACCAGCTCCAAGCTTCATTCTGAGTCTCCTCCCCCCCAAACTGCAGTTTAATGCACCTGACGACCAAAGACAACATCTTTCCATGTTCTACATTTTAACTTGAAGGTGTGTTTATGGACATTCTCAACGGCGCCAAAAGACCGAAGCAGACAGGATGAGGAAGTACAAACTCACTTGAAGGTCAGACCCTCGAACACTGAGGTCAGGTTCAGTTTGAAGGTTTGACAGATGGACAAAGCCGAGTCAAACAAACCTGTTTGAACCAACAGCGTCACCATCTCCTCTGCTGAGGCACTTCCTGCACACACAAAAACATCTCACCAGGTCACCAGGGAATAAACGTGCACGTTACCATTAGCTCGTTGTTATTATTTAATAGACCGGGTGAGGGGGGGGAGGCGCTGGGTGTAGAGGGTGAGGTGGTACAGGAGGTAAAGGCCAGGGGTCAATGACCAAGGCAGTGCCAGTAATCACTAGGTGGTGCAGAAGTTGTACCAGCGATGGCAGCAGAGGGCGGGTGGTGCTGGGCGAGGGTCAGCCGGCTACGTGACACCACGTATTCCTTCTCCAGGTCTTTGAGTTCCAGGATGTCGACCTGACGTTGGACTGCAGAAAACAAGAACATTTATAGATTCATTTGTTATTGTGTTGAAGACCAATGAGTGACAGACGCCTTGTTGATGAAGGTCTGTTCAAGACGAGCCACCTGGTTCAGAAGAGAAGTCTCCATCAGAGTTCCTCTTTGGAGAAGCTCCTGGTCTCTCGTACTGAAAGACAAACATGTGGATACCACACGTACATGAAGGATCAGAGCGTTCATTTTCAGTGTTGCCGTGGAGACGTGTGGTCTCCTCTCTGCAGCTGGGACTCGCTGAGGACAGGAAGTGCAAAACGACCCGCCAGACTAAAGGCCCCAACAACACCACAAGCTGCTCGATTTGTCGCTTTTAATAAAAACATCAGATGGTTTGGTCACCAGATTTAGTGAAAGCCACAAAGTTGGCAACAGTGTTCTGAGTGAAAAGATGGCGCCGAGATCAAAGCTCGTCAAGTCGTGACGTCACAACGTCACCTTTTCTCCTCGTCTCACAAGATTTTGCCAAAAAGCAACAAGTTTGCAGGTGTGTGTGTGTGTGTGTGTGCATGTATGTGCATGTGTGTGTGGGGGGGGGGGGGGGGGGGGAGTGGTGTGCGTGTGTGTGTGTGTGCGCGAGTACCATGGCTCCAGACACGGGTTGGACGATCCAAGCGTACTCGGGTCTGAT
Organism: Pungitius pungitius; assembly: GCF_949316345.1. Taxonomy (NCBI): domain Eukaryota; kingdom Metazoa; phylum Chordata; class Actinopteri; order Perciformes; family Gasterosteidae; genus Pungitius; species Pungitius pungitius. The sequence goes on from NC_084905.1 coordinate 22,519,967, forward strand.
GAGACGGAGACAGTTCAGAGCAGCCAGGTAGCAGTTGACCTGCTTCTGGAGACCCAGACGCGTCCGAACCTCTCGACCGAGACGCATCCCCAACTCAAACATCACGGAACCCGCTGCAGAGACACAATCAAAGTCCCAGGTGTACTTTGCTGATCCAAGTGTGTACTTCCAGAAACCAGTAGTTGTTGTTGTTGTTGTTTACCTTTCCTGAAGTTGTGTCTGTTGATGTGAAAGGCGTAAAGCAGCTCGTAGTAGTTATGAGCCAGAAGGTCCAAACCTCGGGCTCGAGACTCAATGATACCAACGACCTGGTTACACAGCAATGAGCCCTCAATCCATTAGGAAATAGCTTCTTTCTTTATTATAATATTTATGGATAATATTTGACTAAAACACTAGCAAATCGTAGCACTTAAATTGTACTTATGACACTTTTCTATAACATGTTTTGTAACTGCTTATTTGATGAAAAATGTACTTTGTTACTTGTTCTTCTGAGTTTGTATCTATGTGGAAATGCACTTATTGTACGTCGCTTTGGATAAAAGCGTCAGATAAATGACATGTAATGTAATGTAACAGGTAATTATCACCTCACTTTTCCACATTTATATACTGAAAAAGATCTACGTCACATTTGATCGTCCATCTCGACACGCTCAGCTTTCATTTGAATATGAAATATGTATCTAGACTTTATGTGTGGGTTGCTGATGAAGCTGCACCCCCCCAGTTTGGGAACCACTGCATTACCTCATCGTGCAGGTTGACGTAGGAGAACTGGACCAAGTCTTGGAGCTGAGAACGTTCACAAAGAACTACGACCAGCTGACGGAGACAATCCTGCTGCCTGAGAACATTAGATATAATATTAATATTAGAATATTTATCCATAAGTAACCAGTAAAACCCCCGAGTCCTTTTTACAAGGTGCATCACAGCATGGATTCAACACGGCTATGTGACGTAGTACTGGTACTACGTCACATAGCCGTGTAGTACTAGTACTGTAGTACTACGTAGTACTGTTATTCAGGAGAACAAAGCATCCTGAACACGTTCATCACACACACACACACCTTTCTAAATCCAGTGTGTCTTTGTGTGTGCGCTTGTACATACATGCTGCTGTCGGGGTTCTGGGTCAGAGCTTCATATGCTTCACTGTTGTGTCCCAGGTCCAAATGATGTTTGAATATTCGGGTCCAAAGAGCCGCCTTGAGACAACACACATTACATTTAGATTCCACTCCGTCCACCTGGGTGCTAAACAATAGAAACACTCGATGTCACTGCTAGAGGTCACCTGACTGTTGATGTCGCTCACGGCCTCCGTGATGGCCAGAGAGGCCAACTGGATGACCAGCTCAGGCAGACCGACATCCTCCAGCAGGCGCAGCACCTCAACAGTACAAGTAAAACCAAAGTGAGCACACAGCGTGCTGAGATGGATCGTTATCAAAGGAAACCCCCCCCCCCCCGACAGAAGGACCCTGCCGTCTCTCACTGAGGTTTCTTCTGGACAGAGGACGTCCCATGTGTACACACCGTAACGCCCTTTTTAATTGTAACAATGGATAAAATGACACTGCCGTGCTGCATGCTGGGTAGAGCCATCAGTCGCTGCATGAAAACACAACTTTTTAAAAATAAGACGCACGTTGGACCAGAAAACTATTTGTTTCAAGTTGGTCGGCGAGTCAGTGGTGATCAGCTGTTCCTTTGAGTCAACCAATGAATGCGTTCCTCCAGCTTACAAAGCCCCGCCCACCTCCACACGCACCTTGTTGTAGTACTGTAATCTGGGTGTGGAGGCGGCTTCCTCCTCCTCGGTGCCTGTCAGTCTGATGAGGAACTCCTCCTTCTCCACCTCTGTTGCTGCCTCCTGGAAACACTGCAAGGCCTGAAAACAACAACAGAGTCGTCAACAACAACAACAACAACAGAGACAATGTGTGGCGCCGGCTGCCCCGTCTGACCCACCTTGTGCCCCTCCCCGTTGGCCAGGTAACACTGACCCAGCATGAAGCGACAGGAGCCGATGTTCACCTGACACCAGGGACCAATGAGACGCACGTACTCCTGTGTGCAAACAAACAAACAAAGAGCTGTGTAGGTAAGGTAAGCAGGGGGAACATGGTGTGTGATGTCACAGGTCTCCTCCAATCAGAGGCTGCAGATGGATCACAGGTGTCCTGCTACCTTCATATGTGTGCAGAGATTAACAAGCTGAAGGAACCTGTCACTCGCAGCAGATAATGAACCGCTTCAAGGATCAATACATTAGTGCAGTGGTTCCCAAACGTTCATGTCAGGGGCCAGTCAAGAAAAGTGTCCTCACGACCCATTTGTGGTTTTTAGGTTGGGAACCACTGCGTTAGTGCATCAGTGGCATTAAGGAATAAATGTAGAGATGATCTAACCCACCTGGAGCTGAGTATACTGGCAGTTACCCATCAGGCACTCTGGGAACTGGAACCCAGAGTTACTGGGCCAACTGGAAGGAAACCGGTTAAGATTCAACAACCAACCGGTGCAGAATGGGGAAGACAGGAAGTCCCCATAATCAATACATCAGGTGGTCAAAGGATACAGCAGCTGTGCCAGGAGGATGACCACGTTGGAGATCATGTGACTCCAGAGGAGAACCGAGCTGCTCTGCTGCTGAGAGTAGATCTGAGAGATGATCAGCTTCCTGGCTGCAGTCTGATAGAAGAGCTCCAGCACGGTCTGAGGACTCGACGCTGCCCGGAAAAACACAGTTACCTCAAATCTGAACTAAAAGCCTTGTGACTATTAGCTCGCCCTGAAGGTCATGCTTGGTACCATCGTCACTTCATACAGAAAACAGGTGGCGTGAGGCTGACCTGCTCGGCTGGCGGCGAGCGTCGGGGCGTCCGACAGCTCCAACACGGTGAGGTGCTGCAAGTTTGCGTCTCTGCAGGAAGTCACAACAAATTCTACATCTGGGTGTATTTTGCATATTTTCTACTCAACGTTTCGTCAACTAATTCTTTTTTGGGTGTAAAACCAACCAAACGCCGCCCCCCCCCCCCCAGAAACCAACAAACCGTGTTGTACCAGAACTCTGTCCTTCAGCGTGAAGCTCAGTGAGTGGGTCAATAAACTAGAAAGCTGGTGGTACTCACATGATGTCGATGGGCACAGAGGAGGCCAGGCTCTGACTGACGTGTTTGAGGAGGTAATAAGAGGAGAGAAGGTTGGAGCTCCGAGGGATTAAGTCCTGCTGGAGCTGCAGCAGCTGAGCCCCCCCGCCCAGAAACATCTGACACAAAGGATTTATGAGCAGATCCCTGGTAAACATCTCAGTGAAATATGAGGTCATAGAGCGTGTGTGTGTGTGTGTGTGTGTGTATACGCACGTTGTCTCCAAAGCGCAGGTAGAGTTTCTGCAGGATCAGCAGGTCTCTACAGAAAAGGGTTCTGGTCATGGCCAAGTGACACACGGCCTGACAGACCACAGAAACCGCAGAGCTGCTTCCCAACTGTTGAGACAGGCTGATCCTCAGGTTGAGACCTGCAGGAACACGAGTCCACGTCTGAACACGTCTGAACCAGAAGGACCGTCACACAACGAGCAGGTCAACGACGATGATGTCCATTTGGACCTGTTCATCCTAATTGGCTGCAGAACCCTTCATAACACGGTGGGAGACCTAAGCCCCGCCTCCGCTTTTGACAATTGACTAAAAGATTGTCATCAACAGGCCAACCCACCAGGGAGGACGAGTCCATCTACGCCCACGTCCGAGTCCGTCTCCAGGTCCATCTCCCTCAGCAGAACCATCATAGCTGCCATAGGGTTCCGGATGTCCTGCAGTTTGTTCTGGATGTCCTCAATCACGTTCTCTCTGCAGGAGACAACAGCATATTTAAATTAAACCTGGTTAGCTTCTGAAATACTTTGAATAGATCGTATTGATCGAGAGGGAAAAGGACGGACTCGTCATTGGAGAGCAGGTTCTCCAGAACCAGTTCAGCTGCCCTCTCAGGTGACTCAAGGTGTTCCAGAGCTTTCTCCATCTCATAGGCCATCCCTCCAGAAACCGCATCACTGACCAGCCGCAGACACTGAACCAGCTGCAGAAGGTCCCGGCCTAGATCAGGGTCTGAGGGTCCAGACCATCAGAACATCAGTATATAGATATTATCACTACAGCTTGATGATTTATAAAGACATGATGACCTTCGGTTATGGGCGTCTCCTCCTCAGAGAACAAGTACTCATCAGAAGACAAGTAGAGATGATCCACAGCGAAACAAGGCAGGAGGAACGAAACGAAGCCCTGAAACACAAAGAGCTCGTTGGACCCGAATGCCCCTGATCAAAACACCAGATCAATAGGATTAATAAGATGGAGCACCTTCTTCAGCAGGCACACCAGCCCAGTGCTGTAGCTCACACTGAGACCCACAGGGAGGGACTGGACCTCCTGGTACTGAAGACAGCAGGCATAGAACTTGGACCAGAACTCCACCTGAAGTTGACGGTACTCCTCCTGAGAAAACTCAAACTCTGTCACACTGCTCTGGAGCTGGAGGGGAGACAGGAGGACTTTATTAATAACTAAGTAAAAATATACCACGTTTATGTTCCAGTCGATATAATCAACATATTTAAAACATACATAGAAGATATAAGATGTAGGAGACAGAGTACCTCACTCTCCACGGCCACGGTCACCTCCTTCTTCAGATTGTCCCAGGACGGATCAATGATCCTCTGCGAGCCTCGACGGTATATCTGACACACAAGATCATCAATAACTAAAGCGCCAACATGTGTGAAGCTTTGACTACGACCCGGAGAGTAGAGCTGCACGTTATAGAAACATCTCCTTTCTCACGTTGCTTTAATGGTCAGTTAAGTGCTAACGCTACATCCAGAAAGGTGTCACATGGTCTATGAAGCCACGTCCAATGATGACATTTGGTCATAAGTTTCAGTATTTCTTTGTGATTGCATCGTTTCACTCAACACTTCAAGTAGAGATTTGTTTCTTACCTGCAGAGCTTTAACTATTGCTGAAGAAGTGAAGTGCAGAGGAGAGAAGATCACGTCCAGGTACGTCTCCTGTAACAATGAATAGCATAACAGTCTGCTCGGTTACCATGACGACACACATTCTTCATAGGTCATTTAAACAATGAGTCCCCCCCCCTCCATGAAGTCAGTCTGGTCTTACTCGGGGGTCCTGGTCCACTCCAATATGGACTTCTTCTTCAGGTGCAGGCTGAACAAACACCTGATTCCACTGACCTGCTGTGTTACTGAAGACAAACAGTCAATATCAGAGTTTCTGCTTCTGAGGAGCAGCAGAAAAAACATCATGTGACTTACTGTTCAAAGTTGATATATTTGACCACAGTGTTGTTGGATTCGTCCACCCAGACGGCCCAGATGTCTGTGGAGGTCAGAGAGAAGTCCACCAGTGTCTCCTGTGGAAATATGAAACAACTCTGCTACAGCCAAGCAGAGACTGGAATATATGGAACTTGATCAAGGACAGTCACACATTGTGATGATGTTCTGGACCTCTGGTGATGGTTTGAATTATGACTGAACACCTCAGTTCCAGAGCATTCAACCGATCCATCTCAGATCAGATCTCAATTAATTCGGGAATTGGGATCTTAGGGGGGTGATTTGCTGCAGAGGAATAATCATCAGCGCCAGCAGCTCCAACCTTTGATCCACGGTTCCACGTTAGAGACGATGACATCAGCAGGAAATAACATCACAGCTCACCTGTGTGGTGAACAGAGAGGAGACGTGGTCCAGGCTGTAGCGGTTGTTGTCGGTGGCGACCAGCTGCAGGACTGTGAACTGTCCTCTCTGAGGGACGGACAGGTAGACGCCGACACAGAGGCCGGACAAGGAGGACGAGACCCTCAGGCGGTGAGCCGTGCCAGACTGACGCTTCAGTCCTCTGCAGGACGGCATGTAGTCCAGCATGTCCGCCTCCAGCAGACACGCCTGCTCCTGAGGGGGGTGACAACAGGTATGATGTGGTACTTCGTCCAGTATACTGAAAATACTAGCTACTGGTAACTAATACTATGGATAGTACTGCTAGTATTTCAAAGTGAACTGAGGGTAAACTGTGTACAGCCTGTAAAGCCCTCTGAGGCCAAGTTCTGATTGGCGATTTTGGTCTACACAAAAGGAAATGAATAGACTGAAGGTCTCACCCTGATGGACCACATGCGCAGCTTGTGGTCCTGACAGAGAGCAAAGATGAAGGTGTCCTCCTCCAGCTCCCTGACAGCCAGACTGAGGGCCAGGTCAGCTGGACTCTGCTCCCCCCGGATGGATGAGGGCATCCAGCCCGACAACCTCTGCATCATGGAGCTCCTTTTCAGCTCCACCACCGACACGCTGCCTGCAACACACAAAATACACCTGAAGCCAGTCTGGGTGACCACGGCAACCTGTCTGAATGACCGTGCGGGGACCACATGATTCCCCGTCTGTACCTTGTGTGCCGAGAGGGGGCAGAGAGACCACCCTGATGCCTCCGGCAGGTGAAGCCAGAGCGTAGTGGGCCTCCCCGGACTCACTGAGCCAGGCTGTGGAGGTGCTGGGACTCCCATTCTGGCCCAGTACGCTGGGGATGAGGGCGCTGTGAGAAGGTTCATGCAGACTCAGCTTCCCCACGTCCGTGAAGATTGACTGCATGTGGAGCTCCGTTACCAGCTCCTGTGGAGGACAGACGAGTGAGTGGACAGGTACACCTGTACTGGTGTTAAACCCAACTAACCAGTTATACCAGTAGAATGGTTGGGGAAATACTACATTATATTTCATTTAGCTGACAAAGTGACTCACCATAAGTGCTTTGAACCAAGAGGTTCAAACCAGAGTAAAACATAGTAAACATGTCTTTGAAGTACACACACTGCTGTACATGGTGTGTGTGTGTGTGTGTGTGTGTGTGTGTGTGTCACTCACACTGCGGTACATGCGGGTGGGGTGGGGCAGCACCAGCCTGTGGACGCTCTGATTGGTGGAGACCAGGATGATGACGTTGCTGAGGGTTTCCTGGACCACGACTCCCCCAGGTAGAACGCTGCAGTGACTCAGCTGCAGCCTGACCGCATTGTTCAGCAAGTTGGTGTCCAGAGACTGTTCCACCAGCTGAACGCTGTCACCAGCAGTGCACCTGCAGAGACACACGCTCAGTATGATGCCATATGCCAGACCCAACAATGCAGAAGAGCTGGAGGCTTCATCAGAGCAACCTGGGCTCTCATTACACCTGAGCAGACTGATTTTCCTCTTCTGCTCACAACTCAAAAACCACTTCAACCCCCAATGAAGTCTTAATGTTGAGCTCTAGTTGTACTAAAATGTTATTCTTAATAAAAGCATGTTCTACATTTTGAAACCGGGATCATTATCCATCTCTTCATGTGGGTCATTAATCTCTAACATATGGTGGTGGTCTATTGAACTCACCAGTGAATGAATCTGTTACTGGTGACAGACAGCAGCTTCCCACTCTCTTCATAATGGAACGCACCCCCGCTGTCAGGAAACTTCTGTCCTCCAGGAAGAGCACTCACACCTGCAGACAGGAAGTAGTACTCAGTACTAGCATACTTCTACCTCGGTAACACGAGTAGTCATCATAATACTTCTGTAGCATTCTTCTACCTCAGTAACACATGTAGTCTTATAATCAAAATACTCTCAAGTCGTATTCTACTTTAAAGTCATATAGGTATAGATGTATTTAGCGCTGACAGTGATTAGTATATATATATATATATATATATATATATATATATATATATATATATATATATATAGAGAGAGAGAGAGAGAGAGAGAGAGAGATAGCCTTACATAGTTATATTAGCATACAGAGTTACTACCCGCCAGCGTGTTAGCAGTGCTAGCTGTTGTTAGCATGTCCTGAGTGCCAACAGCAGCTAGCCTGAGGTTATATGAGATTGGTCATGAGCACAGAACACATGAGCGCTGAATGGAACGTTACCGGGGAGGTTTACGGTCACATCTCGGAACCTGTGCTGAGTTTCTCTCTCAAATCCGCAGATCTCTATGAAGCTCCGCTCCAACACAGCCGCCATCTTGTCCGCTTCATGCGACCGTGACGTCAGGGAAACGAGATGTCGCGCGCTGCTGGTTCAAACGTTTAAAGAGAACGTGCACACGAAGAAGAAAAATAAGCGGAAGAAGAAGGAGGAGGAGGAGGAGGAGGAGGAGGAATGCTCCCCCTGAAGGCTGGAACATGCTTCTGCGTCTTGTGTCGAATGACTCGTTTCAATTCATGGTTCTAAAAAAAATCGTGTTGCAAAGCATTTCACCTCCAGACCACCAGGTGGAGCAAGGTGCTTTGTTGAAGACGACCTACAGAGTGACGTCTTTGTGTGTGAAAGTCGTTGGTTTATTTATTTATCAGACTTTTTTGCCCCGTGCATCGCCACTGCAGCTTTTCATTGCATATATAACACACTAACATCTGTAAAGGACAAAGTCTAAGCTGATTGGCTCTCCTTCAAAGCTCTTCTCTCTCCTTCTTGCTCCTCCACATCTGCTCACCATGGCTGCAGCTGTCTGTCCTCTGCATCCACCTATCTCCATCTTCTTTGGCTGTGTGTGTCCTGCTGCGTCTGCTGCTCCTAATCTCAATGCACTGTTTTTATATTGTGTCAACTCCTCCATTTTATTGGTCTTCTGACAAAATAAAAAATATCCAAGTTATTGATCTGTCATTGTGGAAGCCTGGACATTTTAATTGCTATAACTATTTTGAGAATTGTTGTTAGGCAGCTAAGGCTATCATTAGCTAAACTAGGGTATTTATGCGCTAGCATTGTAGTGCCATTGTATTGTCTAACCTTGGCTGATTGCTCCCATGTACAATTCTATAGATGGTGTGTCCTGTAGAGCATTAGAAATAAACTGACGACCCGGTTCACAAATTAATCATTAATAAAATGCCTTTAGGGTAACGCCAGGATTCGGCCATGATTTTGAAACTATAATCAATAAAGTAATGATATTGTAGGAGCCATATTGAGCTACTGTATATTCATGTTTCTTTCCTCAAATAGTAGTAAAACCACTGTAATCAATAGAATAATACCAATGTATCTGTAGGCAGCCATTGTTCTAGGAGTTCATTGGTAGAAGCAGCAGACAGGAACTATGGGTAATCAATGGGCTGGCTGTGCCCTGTTGATTGTAGAGACCACTGGTCTTTTAGCTAAACACCTTTTATTTTTTTAAATCATTTTGATTGGAACTTTCAATCCAAGGTGCCTTCGTTTCCGTCCGGAGTTTCTTCATATTTATAACACGACAGTCCCGTGACGTGTATATATATATCTATATATACATATATATAGATAAGTATCTTAGGCTGTATATATCAGGTGTTCACAGTTGTGCACGTACTGTGATTTTAGCTAGAAGTGTTTATTAAAAGTTTATTTGGTTCAAAGTTTTGTCAACGTAGAAAAAGAAAAACAGGAAATACAAAATGAAAGTTAAAAGCTACATGGTTTCAACATTCACTGTTTCATAACTATGTTAATTACTTGTATTACACACAAAAGTACAACATAAGAGACGTTACCAAAGCTCCAAACATAAATTCATAACACAAAGCTACCTAATGCAGCGGACTGAATATTATAAAATGTTATTACACTTTCCTTGACAAAGTAGCTGAAAGTTTAACATTGAATATCTTTGTCAGAGTGGTATCAAAATATCTTTGGTTTCAAATACCATCATTTGATTTCGCAATGATTGTCTTTAATTTTTGGTCCTTGGTCTCTGGTTATTAATTAAAAGAGGTCACTTCTGAATCGACAAAGAAAAATCGACAAAGCAATCCATAACCCTAAACCTTTCTAAACCTTTGTAACCAAAAATCCAACTCCAACAGACAAGTGACCTTTGACCCTAGAAGAGACAGGTGGAGTAAATGGTGACCTTGCTGCTGATCTCCTGAAGCAGCTCCTTCACGGCCGCCTCTAGGGTCACCAGCTTTTCTGCCTTTTCCTCTAAAGTCCGCTGATTATCTTCGTAAGACTTCTCCAGGTCTGTATAAAAACAAAACAAGATGTTAGTACTAATGTAATTGTTGATGCAGAGATTTGATTGTTGTTGATTGCTGGAACATATGTGATATTGATTATGGCTGTACTTTAAAGCTCTACTGGTGAGCCACGGTTGCCTCCAGTCGTTTTGTTTGGCTAGGAGACACGAGTTATCATGTCTGTAAGATCACCTTTGAGCAGCTGCAGTTTGTCGCTAGCCTTCAGCAGAAGCTCTTTGGCTTCCTGTTGCAATGACTCCGCCCTCTTCTTAGCATTCACCACGCCCCCTGCCTTCTGACCAATCAGCTGCTCCACGTTGGAATATTTCTCCTTCAGCTCAGAGTCCAGGTCCTAACACACACACGCACACACACACTTATTATAGACAACATTTGTCAATGTCTTCTAGTTTAAGTGTCCTTCACAGAGCGACCCGCTTTGTGTATTAAGTGTTTGACAGGTGAACTCACCTCCTTCACCTCCTCTGCGACCTTTCTGATGCTCGCTGCATCCTGATTGGTGCGTTCAGTACTCAGAGCGATGTTCAGACTTTTGTCTCTCAGCAGTGACACGTCTTTCTCCAGCCTCTGAAGCCTCTGGGTGGAGTTATTCAGCTTCAACTCTGCATGGGACGTTTCCAACTCCACCTAAATGCAGCACAGAAAGGCAGCATTCATGTATGATGACCCTTTTTGGGGGTGGTACATTTGTGTACTGCGTCGGCGATGCGGAGAACATCGTTTTTTTGGTGCTTTGGTGAAGATGTTCCGTGTTTCACTGCTTCAATAGATTGAACTTCTGATTATGAATGATAGATACATATTGATCCACCCTAACACATATTCAAACTTCTAAATGGTCATCTACACATTCCTGTATATACACATATATGATAAATAAGTGCAAACAATACATATACATTTGTATCAATTACATTATTATTTAAGTGGAAACAAATATTTTATTATCTCATGTGATGCATCCATGACGCCTACTGCCAGCAGACACATTTAAAGAAATATATTCTGATTGATTGGAGCGATGAGGCACTTTTAGCCGATATATTTTTAAATTAGCCGATATATTTACCAAACCGCATTTAACTTATACAGAATGAACAACGTACGAGAGAAATTATTCAAATATACATATCCTGCTCTTGATGATTTCTCGTATGTGTCTAGTCTTCCTTGGAGTTTATTTGCTGTTGTACTTTTTTAGAAAGTCAATCATTGGGTTAACCTGAGCTGGCTAAAAGGACATTTGATCAACTTAGTTGAACCACATGCTTGTTTAGTAAACATTAAGACAGGATTAGTAAACATAGTAAATGTCTAGTAAACACTGTGTAAACATTGAAACAGGAGAAAGACATTTTTTTAATAAAAATTATAACAGGATGATATAAACGTTCAGTAAACATTGTCACTACTCACAGAAGAAAGCAGCTGGTTGGTGTTCTGGATGTCGGCAGCGGCCTGCTGGATGGCGCTGCTGGCGCTGGTTTGAGCCTTCTGAGCTTCTTCAAGAGCTCGCTTCACTTTCTCTGCAGAGTCCTTAACATCTGCTGCCTCCTCACTGACAAGCACAGGAGGGGTCACATGCCATCACCATCACCCTCCTCCTCATACTGATCCTCACCATCATCTTCAGGTCGTGAGAGATGCCCTTTTCTAGCATAATCAACTGGTAGGCCGTCCGGGTTGACCCGGTAGGACCGGTTGGACTCACCTGGCTAAGCGGGCCTGGTCCAGCAGGTTCTCGGCTCTCTGGATGTCGGCGGCGCTCTGCTGCAGGATGTCCTCTACGTGTCCCAGCTCTCCCACCTTCTGACGGATGTCTTCTGTCAGATTCTGCAGCTGGGCCGGTGTGGTCGGCATCTGCATGGCCAGCACCTCGTTGGCCACAAGCTCGATGCTCTCCAGGTCAGCAGCGTCCTCTGAAACGTGACATGTATATATGAACATCGTCAACGGCAGAAGGTTCATGAACTTGTCCCCATCTGGTGGGTAATTCAGACCATCAGATGGACTGGTCCTCGGGCTCCAACCAGCTGGTGGTTCTAAAGTCAGGATGAGCTCAGGATACTTTTAGGTTGTGGGGTGTTGAAGATGTTTGAAAAGAAAAGGTGACGGCTCTTTAAAATTGAACTCTTTTCAATAATGTGAAACCATGTGCAAACCAAAACGCACAGGAAAAATAAGAGAGGAACTGGATCAGCACAGATGTTTATAGCATATAGAATAATTAAACATCTTATTGCTCTTATTGTCTTATCATTGTTGTATTATTAACTTACTAAATTTGTCTTCTTATTGTCCTCTTACGTTTTATTGTTGTCTTATCTTTGATTTGCAATTTTTGTCCCACTAGTATTGTCTCATTATCATTGTCAGTTAATATTGTCCAATGCTGTCTTTATGTAATTGTCTTGCTATTATTGTCCTCCTGTTATTGTCTCAGTATTATAGCTTGAACTCGCTTGAACACATGAACTCGATTCAGAAATGGTCTCTGGTCAAGGAAAATAGTAATAATAAAAATAATAAAACTCTTGATCGAGATCATGCTCCTCAACCCATGTCAGGACTACCGAGGGGGCCAGTGCTCAGTGAACACCTGGAACAGCTGGAGGTCACATAACTCTGAACAGGAAGTGATCGACGTACGTGTGAGGAAGTCTCTGATCTGTCTGATGAGGACTCTCAGCTCCTCGTTGCTCTGCAGGACTTTCTGTTTTGTCCTGTTGGACTTCATCAGGACCTCCTGAGCGCTCAGCTTCGCCTCGTCCGCTTTGAATTTGGCCTCCGACACCTGAGGACGACACACAGGTGACAACATGCGGTCCACATAAACTCGATCTAGCCAAGACCAGGACCCAGACTCACCATCTGGGAGAGCTTCTCCACTTCCTGCATGGCACTGATGATCTCCTGCTCAGAGTCTTGGGTCTTCTTCCAGATGTTGCTGGCCACAGTTATCACCCCATCACACCCTTCACCTCCACACCTGGTCTGACCCTCAGAGTCCACGCAGCCCAAACCTCCACAGGGGGAAGACAAGCACGAGTCCTGACCCGATGATGGGCTGCCGCAGGTCTGTGAGAGTAAACATGTGTTTATTGAACTAGAGTTAAATCTAGTAATGATAAAATAAAGTTGTCTTTAAACTGCAGATTGACATTAACACTTTAATAGACGTAAAATATATTGTAAGTTTATAAACCCTCTGTATTAATGAATGGCATGGAAATGATGTGCGGCAGTGGAGGTTATTCCTTTAGAAGGAGACTCATTTTTACGATGTGGGGACTTCTTAATCGGAGAGAACTATTCATTGAGACTGACTGTGAATCTCTATTTGAGACCGACTTGATAAAGTAAAGTTCATCATAAGAAAGTGAAGGTCACAACAAAAAGAAACAAAAGGGGGCTTATTAAACATCCTTATCTCCTACCTTGTGGCTGATCTCCGATAGGTCCAGAGTCTGCAGCTCTCCTGCCAGGTCGTCCAGTCTGCGAGCATGCTCAGTGTGTTTCCTCAGGAATTCCTCTCTGCTTTGGTTCAGTTTGGCCTCTGTGAGTTGCCGTAGAGCGATCGAGGTTTCTACAGGGCTGCCCGGATTGATGGTGGAGGCGTTCGCCCCAACTTCAGCCGCTAGGGACTGACGGAAGTACCTAGTGATGCTGTCGGTCGCCCCTAGAGACAGACAGGAAGTACAACTCAGAAGAGAGATCCACAGAAACAGATATAGATCCCAAACACTAACCCTCCCAGATGACCTCTGATGGACCTGTCACCAATCAGCACGGATGTTACATTGCCCTGTTCACATGGTTGAGAGCTGCAGAATCAGTGAGTGAGTGGACCTCAAGTAGTTATTTCCATGTGTACTCTGGTCCAATTGAAGATATAAAAGGTTCCAGTGTTTTATCAGGCAAGAAGATAAACCAAAGAGATTTTTAAAAACATTTTGGTGACCTGACTAAAAAACTGACCAGTGACCCTTAACCCTTCTCACCTCGGATGTCTGAGTTCTTGATGAACTCAACCTGATCCATCAGCTCTTGAACAGTTTGCTCCAGTTTATGTGCATCAGACATCACAGAGTCCAGTTTTGTTTCAACAGCAGAGTCCTGGTCCTCTACTTGGATCAGAGTCTGCTCAGTCTGGTTCAACATCTGGCTCAGGGTCCCCATTAGGTCACTAAGGGAAACAAACAGGTCAGAGGTCACAGTTTACCGTAATCTAGGCTGATTTAGTCTGAGATTGAATATACAGTTGATATGAATAGAATGAGACCAAGACATTCCATCACATCACATGTCATGTCATTTAGCGGACGCTTTTATCCTAAGCGACTTACAATAAGTGCATTTCAACAGTTGAGATACAAACTCAGAAGAACACGAAACGGTGCAATTTTATCAAACATGCAGTTTTACAACTTGTTATAGATAAGATCTATTATAAGTACAGTTTAAGTGCTACAGTCTGTTAGTGTTTTAGTGGAGATTTAGTCTGAAGAGGTGTGTCTTCAGTTTGAAGAGGTAAAGGCTCTCTGTGGTTCTGATGTCATCAGACACCAATCATGTCAGAACTTTTCCACCATTTGTGGCCTATGATGTAAAATTAAATTGAAAAATGAAATAACGTGGTCACATAAGTTTGCACACCCTCTTATAAATGGGGATGTGGCTGAGTTGAGAATGAACCACATCAATCACATTCAAGCTCACGTTGAATAGTAGTCAGTAAACCCATTTCAGCATTTAAAGTAATGCTGATTCATTCCAAACAAACTTCAGATGTTCCAGAAGTATTTTCCTCACATTTTCTTAGTGGCATCTTGTAGTTGAAAAGTATCAGCCAGAAGAAGGTCATATTCCATAGAACACAGTGAAGACATCATCATCAAGTGGAGAACATATGGACCAACAGTGACAAGACAGAAGCCTATTCTGTCTTCTAAAAACAAAGAACCAAACAAAGAAGGTTCAAATGGATTGAATGGACCTGAATCCAATGGAACATCTGCGAAGCAATCTAAGGGGGTGTGGTCGGGGGAGGGGTGGCTCATGGAATGAAGACCGAGCAAAGTTTAGTTTAAAGGGGGGGCAGATTCATGCAAGCAGGCAAATTATTATGTCATCTACCCCTCGAAAAGGATTTATTTTATTGGTTTAAATTTGTACATTATAGGTCACATTAAAGGGGGAAAAAGTTCGGACATGATTTGTGTCTGTTTTATATCCACTGTATACCTGGCCTGTTGATATACGTCCTCGATCCAGATTAAATATATTCTCACCTGGTGTGTTGCTGATTTGTTTCCGTTTCATGATTAAACATCTTTATGTCTATTCAGAGTAACTATAATATCACTTAGCCAGTTGCTTTATGTCTATTATTCAAATGACAAATAATCTTGCCTGGCCTGTTGCAGCAGCTCCTGGGTCTCGCTAAGAGGTTGAGAGGCTGGGTTCTGGTTGAGGACGACCCAGATGTCAGCGACGCTCCTCTCCAGGCCATCGATGGACTTCTTGTATGGTCCGCTGACACCGCTGGCCTTCATGGCGTTGACCTTGTTGACGAGGCGGTGTGTCTGATTGGTCAACTGACCAATGACGTCATCCCACTCTGTGAAGCACTGGTGGCAGCGCTGGCAGTTGGGGAACGTTCCAGAGAAGCCGCGGCTGCAGACATCGCATCGCGGGCCAGAGACCCCCTCCACACAGACGCAGTGACCGCTATCTTTGTTACACTGCGGCTGTGAGATTCCCCGAGGATCACAGTCACAGGCTGGGACAGGAACAGAGGGGGTTAGAGGTTCACACCTGACACCACACCCAGCTGTGCTCTCACACAATCACCGCCTACTAGAGTAGCCGATCACATGATCACTGTCTAGTTTAAGGACTAACGTCTAAAGTCAGGATCAACCCTTCCATTTGATTAACGACAGTGTGGTTTGAAGTTAACACAGTGGAAACCCCCTCAAGCAGAAACGACAAAACTGATACAGACTAAGATTTCACTGTGAACATGAAACAGACAGAGAGATGAAAACAGGAAGAGTATGGAAGTAAATCTGTGCCATCGGGGGTTGAAATTAAAAGTTGATTGAATTTCTAGCACTGAATATTTATGCATTGAAATTATGTACCTGAATGTTTTTCAACATTAAAACACCGTGTTTTAATGTTGAAAAACATTCAGGTACATAATTTCAATGCATAAATATTCAGTGCTAGAAATTCAATCAACTTTTTATTTCAACCCCCGATGGCACAGATTTACTTCCATAGAAGAGAGACAAAGTCAAAGAGAGAGAGACATACAGACTGTGCTGTGCTACATATGTAACCTTCCGCCCCCATACCAGTTTTCACATTAACAAAGCCTCTTTGGGGATTTTAGGAATATTTGTGGGATCAGATATATCTCTGATCTCGTCTCCATGGCAACGGGACCTTCAGGCCTTGGACAACATCTGGACTTAATAGAATTTACAGCTGAGCGCAGCAGAGGATGCGGGGGTCTGGAATGCACCTACGAGGCATTGGGGCGGCAGATCAACCATCCTCAAATTGAAAAAGAAGAAAACGCTTGTTTCCCAATGGCAGTGTGGTAAACATACCGTGACATTTGACCTCTGGCTCTCCCCAGAACAGCTCTCGACACTCGCTGCAAGTTCTTCCTCCAAAGCCGGGTTGGCAGGAACACTGACCGCTGATCTGTGGACAGAACAAACGTCCCCTGTAAACACGACTCAGTGGAGGAACCGGCTTCACATCATGACTCGCCCCTCACCTCGTTGCAGGACGTCCCATGCGAGTGTCTGGGGTCACAGGCGCAGGCCTCACAGCCGCTGCCGCTCGCCACGTTCCAGGTGTCGGGCGCACAGCGGTCACAGTGCTGGCCGACTACGTTGGGGAGGCAGTGGCACTGCCCGTTGCTGCGGTCGCAGTGACAGTCGCCGGAAGATGGACAGGTGGAGGAGTCGCTGCCCAGCTGGTTACAGACACATTCTGTGGAGGATCGTTGATATTTACTCAATCAACTCTGGATTCATGAAGATCAGAGAGTCTATCGAAATTCACTTCACTGCTCCGATTTGAGAAAATAATTATGAAAAGGGAATTTTGTGGAGACTTAGTCCCGCAAACTCGTGAACTCACTCTGGCAGTCTTGCAGCAGGGCGTTGCCATAGTAACCATGTTTGCAGCTCTGGCAGGCGTAGCCCTCGCTGTGGTAAAGGCAGCGCAGACACTCGCCGGTTCGACTGTCGCAGGACTCCGGGTCCAACATGTCGATGTTGTTGTTGCACTGACAGGGCTGACACTGCCCCCCCACGTCTCCAGGGTTTCCATAGTAACCAGGTGAGCATTCGTCACAGCGAGAACCTGCAGAGAGTTTACACAGATTGTAGGTTAAGTTAAAGTCACTTTTCTATATTCAGCTACTGAAATAAATGAACTTTTGCACGATATTCTAATTCTTCGAGTTTCACCTGTATTTGCTTCACTTTCTACACTGTGGCATTTTCACTGCTCACATCCTTTAATTCTTCAACCAACCAGCTGCTTTCAGAGCTTACACTTCATTTCCCTTTTGTGAAGCTGTTACCTTTCATCATATTTCTTCAGATTCTCTAATTGACAAACTGCTTTTGTTACTTAAACATTTCACTAACAGACACAACAGTCTGAACCAGTGATTCTGTTTCATCACTGAAACTTCATCTGAAGAGAACATTAAAACCGCCAATCAGAAACTTGTTCTATAATTTTATAACGATAATCACAGTAATAAACACAGCTGTAATTATTATCTTCTTCATTCAGTTTCTGCTTTAACACAAAAAGATTGTTTCATCAACAAATCAAACTCATCATTAGTTAAATACCAATAACGTGTTGATATGTTTCATATGCATCGCCAAATAATTCATACCTACTTAAATGTAGAGGTTTTTATTTCTGTATACATCTCAGTGTGAAATAAAGTTTGACTTTAGTGTTAACAACAACAAATAATAAAACAGTGTAGGATTTGACCTCTGTATCCGTTGTCGCAGACGCAAACGGCCTGTTGGGTGTCGTCACCAAGGTAGCAACTTCCTGCAAACTGCCGCAAGCTGCCGGGGCCATCGGGACACATACATGGGCGACAGTGGTCACCTGATCCCAACAGGGGGTCCCCATAGTAACCATCCAGACACCTGAACAGAAGTAGAAGTGAGTAACGCCGAATCCTAATCGGCACATTTAGGGACACACAGCTTTGAAGGTCTCCCGCTGACTCCACGAGGGTTTGGTTCCGTCCCATTGTCACACCGTGGAGTGGTTGTATTCCTTCTTGGAGAGGGTTTCTACAGTCGATGCTTATCGGATACCGCTGTAGCCTCATTTAAAGAGGTGTTTCCTTCTGCTCTAAGTTCAGTGTCCTGTCTCAAGATATCAGAAGACTCCTGTGAAAACTTCAGTCCATCCCAGATCGATCATCTGGTCGATTCTGCAACAGGCTCTTTGAGAATGGTGCTGGACGCTATTGCTCCTCTGGAAAGAAGAATGGCAACGAGAACCCACTAATTAAGAAACCTACTCTTGCTCCAAATAAGTTGTACAGATCTATCTCCTCTGTAAGATCCTGGAGGAATCCATCGCAAATTGGTTGTGTGACTTTCTACAAAGCACTGGTCTGTTTGAGGATTTCCAAACTAGATCATTTGATTGGTGTAAGTTCTATTCATCGGAGCGATCACAGTTTGAAGGGTTTTCAGTTTGGGGAGTTTTTCCTCTGCCGATGTGAAGGTCAAAGGTTGTAAAGACTGTAAAGCCTCTGAGGAGAATTTGTAAATTTCGGGCTATACAAAATAGAAAAAGAAAATTTCAATGTAACGTTAAAAACGGTGATGGAGAAAAAATAAAAAGAGGATGGCACGTGTTTTAAAATGTATTATTTGAAAATGTATACATTCAAAACATAAAGCAATATGCAAAAGGACGAGATATGGATTTTAAAAAAAGCATCAGGTGAAGCACACCAATGATGAGACCCATTACCAAAGTTGAGTCTTCAGGAACCCTGCAACTAACCCACCTACGTCAGCATATAGCATATACCTCGAACTCTTCCCCAGACTTCCACAACTCACCTGTCACAGGCATGTCCCGTGCTGTGATCCCGGCAGTCGATGCAGCGCCCAGTGTTGGGTTCGCAGTCGTCGGTGTGTCCGTTGCAGGTGCAGGGTCGGCAGGCGGGGAAGCCCCAATGACCGGGCAGGCAACGATCACACTGCCGGCCATACGCTCCAAAAACACAGGCACACTTTCCAGTCAGCTCACTGCAAAACAAACTCTGTGAACCCTGAGGGTGACAGGAACATGCTGCAAAGAAAGGAAAGGATACACTCAGTATATACTTGATGTTCAATGCCTGTAAGAAACTGAAATATAGGACACTACAATATACAATGTTATATTCATATTATTTCCTCTGAACCTTTGCTTAGTCCTCATACAAGTCACTTGTCACAAACACTGAAACCGTCTACAGTCACACAATGACAACACTGCTGAATATTTTCTCTCAAAGTCTCTCAAAGCACATGTACACAATATATTCATAAATCATATACAAGTCCTATATGAATGGTTATCATTAATAAATCATGTAATCGGGGCTCTGACCTCTGCAGCCGTTGGGTCCGAACTCGAAGGTTCCCGGAGCACATCGGTCACAGTTCCTGCCGACCACATTGGAGCGGCACTCACACTGACCCCCGCTGGGATCACACACGGTGCTAAGGGAGCCCTGAGGATCACAGTGGCATTCTGGGAAATGTAGTCCAACACAAAAGATCTGTTAGACAACGACCAGCTTCAACAGCACAAGACAACAAAGCAGTCTCTACGGATCTCGTCTGAGAGACTGATGATGAAACACTTTAAGCATATGGTAAATGGACTCTACTTGTGCTGCACCTTTTCTGGTTATAAAGTTGGTTATAAAGTTAGAACCGTGACTGAGTAACCCGCAAAACAAATGCTCTTTAACAGGGTGAAACACCACGACACAACAGCTAGTGACACATAAACAATTTGCAATACTAATAATTGTAAATGCATGAAATTACTCTGCAGAACTGCATGCTGGGTACAGCTCGCTATTACAAGAAGAAGAAACTCTGTGGCTACATGAAAGAAATGAGTGAGGCAGAGAGCAGAGATAAACCAACACAACTTGTGCCTAAGAGGAGCTGTGTCTGTTTGGAGGGTTCTTGGTTTAGATCAGAAAACGATTCATGGCCAGTTGAAAACAAGTTGGCAAGCCTACTTTTAGCTCCCTGGTTCTAGTGCTGACCCTGAAGGTGGACCAGCCTACCTCTAGCTCCCTGGTGCAACATGGCGGAGATGCTGAAGATGAAGTTCCTGCAGATGTCGGTCATCGGAGACCGAGTGACGCTCTGGCTGTTCTCCAGACATCGGTACCGCTGGAAGGTTTCCCAACCACTGTTCCCACTGGAGTCTCCTCCTTCTGAGGTGGAGAAGATCTCCAGGTTTTTGCAGTGTGGCATCAACACGATCTGATGATGAAAAAAGCCATTAGTGACTAGATTCTGTGAAGTAAGTCATCCATCCAGCTCTACTGCTGTCTCCAGGCGTGAAGTCAAACAAGGGTTTATTTGATTTATTTAAAAAAACATATATAATAAATATAAAAGGCAATGATAAACTGAGGAATAAGAAAGACGGTAGGTAAATCAATTGAGGAAACCCAGGCAGAAAATAGGGTGTAACCACTTTTTCAGGGAAACCCTTAAAGTTGGCGATTTAAGGGACACATGCAAAGAAAGATCTGACAAATCCAGCGGGGAGACTTGGCATTTCCCTTTCAAATGGGGAAACTGCACTCATTTAAAGAATCTTATTGTAGCACTAAAAGGAACTTGACATTGTGTTTGGACCCAACATAACATCTGAAAGCATCACTGTGGATCCGACTGGAGGTCCCTCACCGAGTCGATGAGTGTGTAAGGAGACTGCACATCGCTGAGGGCCGAGTACAGAGGCAGACTGAGGCGGATCGTGTAGTTCTGACCAGACTCAAAGCAAACAGGTCTCGCAAGAGACGCATATCTGAGGAGACAGGAAACAGAACCGGGATGTTTATGGTTCAACTATCGACTCACACCTGAAGAAGTAAAGACAGGAACAGCAATACACAGCCGTAAAGATCCGGCTGGTCACCTTCTTACAAAACATTGCTGCTTGTCAGGCTGATCTAGGTCCAGCTGCTTTTCCAAAAACATTTTTTTTTTTATCTTAAGTCTTTTTGGGGCTCAATGTATCGCCAGGCCCCATGGTCATCAATAGGCCAGCTACTACTGTATGTATGTATATGACTGTATATTCATTATTTCTAATTTATGCAGTTAGAAATTTTCCAATTGAAACAGACATTAATACAACTATGGGGCTAATTCAATAAAAATTGGCATTAATTGACAAAACAAGTTATCCATATATTTGATGTTCTGGACCTGATTGCCTAATTTGACCGTGATGAATTTTGATTGTGTAACCCTGTTTTACTATATGTAAGATTTAATAGAAGTGTTTGCGGAGTGTTACCGTGAGCCGGGGTGAAGTGAGATCATCTGGTGGTCGTCATCGGGCACGGTGTTAACACAGCGACTGTCTGCTCTGATTGGTCCAGGTCTTATCACGGTCATCAGAACTTCCTCCCATTGGTCAGGCAGCTTCAGGACCAACAAACACATCACAGCTTGATGCGTTTTTATATCATTTTTTCATTATATATTAAACTTTTTCAACTTTCTATTTTTTATCTATTTATTTTCTTCTTTCTTTCCTTTCTACATGTGAGAGTTATAAAACCTTCTTACTATGGTTACTACCACTATAATTATGAATATTGTGACAGTATATTTGCTGTCGTTCTATTTTGCTTCATGAAAAAAAAATCTAATAAATATAAATATATAAGTGTGTTCTGTGTGACATCTTTGTCAGACTTTGAATGACTGTGAAATCTATTTTATGTTGTTTTGGAGCGATATACAACAAAGAACACTGGTTTCTATTCCTGCAGTGACAAGTGAAATCTCCCTGATGAGGGTTTGAATAGAGAGCAGTCATCACTAGATAGTATCAGGGAACTGATATGTCCTTATGTAGATGACATGTACTTTTTAAAGCGCTTTACTATTTACCATTCAATAAGTCTGGTGATTATGTTTGTATTGTTGACAGGTCTGATCTGACTTAACGTCTTTTATCTAAGATGCAGCCTCCAGTTACCAGCTAAGTTAGATATATTCCTTTATTGATTATTGGTTCTCGTGGGGGATAGTACGTTACCTGGGGCTCGTAGCGGATAAGGATGTTGTACTCCATGGAGTGGGGAATGTTGTCCACAGAGAACTCCAGGAAGGCCCCTTCTGGAACATTAACAAGGCCGATACCTGTCCAGGTGGGATTGCGATCCAGAGGGTGGTGTCTTGGGACCACTGTCACTCCCTAGAGAGACAAGGTGAAGACATGAAAACAGACAAAACAACATCACACGTGGTGCTGAAATTTCAGCATTACCATTTGAGTCAATGACAGATTATTAGCTCCACCTTGATAGTAAAAGATTGGACCCCTTTTTGCCTTCAGAACTGCCTTAATTCTTAGTGACAGACTTTCAAAAATGATTTGGAAACATTCCTCAGAAATTTTGGTCCATATGGACATGACTGCATCACGCAGTTGATTCTTTGAGTGTTTCTTTGAGTAGCCTTTATATCATCCGGAACATCCTCACATCAGGAAAGGCATCCACACAACTACAGCTCACTGGATATTTTGGGACCCAGTAGATCAGCAGTCTATGACGTACTCAGACAAGCCCGTCTGGCACCAACAACCTTCCTTACCCGACTCTTTACCAGACACCCTGTTTACCAGACAGTCTTTATACCCAACACCCTCTTTACCCAACTCTAAACTGGACACTCATTTGGATGCATTCACTACTTTGATATATTATTTTATCCATTGGTAATTCCTTAGGTAGCAGGGTTAGACTTAGAGTATGTTCAAGTCAAAAGATTACTCACAGGTCCAAACTTTGCGTCCTCTGCTTCATAGGTGTAGTGATCCAGAGCAATAAAGTAGAAGCCAGACTCCACCTGATCGCAGCGTCTACCGAACATATGATCCCTGCAGACACACTGACCAGTCACTTGATCACACCTGCAAGACCACAAGGGAAAAAGAAGAAAAAGGAAATATTGTAAACAAAAGGAAGGAAACGGAAAATAATTTTAAAAATGAAGCTCTGGGATGAGGGTTAGGGACCTGGGAACACTAAAGCTGTTACAGAATAGTGGAAAGAAGATTTAAACTGCTCAATGTGAGCATGAATGCAAAAATTGATTCAAGAATACACCTAAGATCCATTTCTTCAGACTGGGAGAAAGGCAGTTGACACAATGGAGCAGAATCAAAGGTAGCCCCATCTGGAGACGCCAAACCACCCAAACAGCACACCACCAGACCGACACCCCACCAACACCGCACCACTGACACCAACACCACAACACTACCAGCACCGCACCACGACACCACTAGACCAACACACCAAAACCAGCACACCACCAACACATCACACCACATCACCGTGCACTACACCCTCAGACATTTTCATAGCGATTCCATCTGTGAACACTTTTTGTCCATCACGTCTGAAAAGCCTCGCACAAACAAGACAGCTCGTCCCGCCATGAAGACAAGTGCTGGTACCATTGGTTTAAACTGGAAACCCACCACATTCTACTGGATGCAAAGCTTTTATCTTTGGGGTAGAGGGGTGGAAACACAATATTGTAGGAATAAGTGAAAAACGTAAGCTACGTTACAAAGCCATTGGTTATAGAAACATAAGATATAGAAATGTGCATGAACAAATACGTTCAATGAAGAAACATAACTCAACTTTTAGCCTCTGAATAATCATTACATGTCACTTAGCTGACGCTTTTATGTTAAAGTGACTTGCATTGAATTTTTAACACAGTTTCTTTATACTTTGCCAGGGAAGAAATTAGGAATGGGTGTCTTCCTCTGGGACACTTCGACATGGCGCATGGGGCAGCTAGGATTCAAACCACCGACCTTGCGGTTCCCAGTACACTGTACTCCATGCACCACCAATGCTGTCATGCTGCTGATCCCTATTAATCAATGTGTGGACATTTTAGTATTTTCAGATATTACAAATATTTTTTGTTGTAAGAAAACCTAAAAACAAAATCATAAAGCAAGTCATTTTTAAAACAATTCTAATCTGAGATGAATTCTTAGATCTGCTCAGATGCAGTTTGTTTGTGCATCTATGGAAACAGGAAACTGTTTGCTTACTGGTTGTTGATGGCTCCTCCAAGGTCACAGTCACATGGTCTACAGCCGTCCATGTCGTTACTGAGACCCCAGTGTTCAGCCTGAAAACACACACACACACACACACACACTGTGTTTCCTGCCTTTTCAGTCAGCTTCCCAATCTCATTGGATTAACTTCTTGGTTATATGTGACCAGTATGTGCAATGCTAGCACTTAAATTGTACTTATAATGGCACTTTTCTATAACATGTTTTGTAACTGCTTATTTGATGAAAATGTACTTTCTTGATACTTGTTTTCTGAGTTTGTATCTATGTGGAAATGCACTTATTGTACGTCGCTTTGGATAAAAGCGTCAGCTAAATGACATGTAATGTAATGTAATGTAATGTAATGTGCATGTTCTCACCACACACTGGTCACAGTCTCGGCCCATCACCAGACGTTTA
Source organism: Pungitius pungitius (assembly GCF_949316345.1). NCBI lineage: Eukaryota > Metazoa > Chordata > Actinopteri > Perciformes > Gasterosteidae > Pungitius > Pungitius pungitius. The sequence continues at coordinate 22,544,929 of NC_084905.1, forward strand.
CAGAAACAACTTCCTGTTTCACTGTCGCAGGGATTTCCTCCAGCAAGTGTTCCCAGCGGACTGCAGGTACACGCTAAAATACAGAAGTACACACATGTTATAAATATAAATATATATATATATACACACCAGTGTATGTGTCTGGAATTCTGTTTTACATCCAGGTGCTGTGTTTGTGTACCTGAGCGCAGGTGTTTCTCATGTGTATGTCCCATGTGTAAGTGTCTCAGATGTGTATCTCAAGTGTCTCAGGCGTGTGTGGCTCATGTGGCTCAGGTGTCGTACCCTTGCACCCTTCCGGCTCGTGGCCCATCCCGTAGTGAGCCTGTTTGCAGCGCTCGCAGCGTTCTCCTTCCACGTTGACTTTACAGCGACACTGGCCAGCGATCAAACCGGCTCGAACATCCGTCGTCCCATCACATAGACCTCCGTTGAGCGAGCCCACAGAGTCACAGTTACAGGCTACAGGAGCACAGGAGGAACAAAATACCACAGTTACAGGCTTCAACCGTACAAAATGTTGAGTTTTCTTGTGCTAAAGTTAGTCAAATTTTGGATCAACCTCTCTAGATGTTGGTACTGAACAATGCTGAGAACTTTATCTTTATGTCTAGGCTCACGTTGACAGATGTTGGGGTCCCTGGCGTCCCTCTCTGGATGTTGAAAGTAAAACGGTTCACACCGCTCACAGTTGTGTCCGGCCGTGTTGTGCTGGCAGTCGTCACAGACTCCTCCGCTCATGTTTCCTGAAGCCACGAACACGGCCATGTCAAAGTGACATGAGGAGGTGTGGTGGTTACAGTTACACTCTGCAAACACCATAAAAGAAGAAACCATGAGATTCAGTCAGACTTAGCTATGTAGTCAAGTTAGGGGGTGAAGTGGAGTAGAGAGGCTGCGCCAGTAATCGCAAGGTTGGTGCTTTGAAACCCCGGCTGCTAGATGTCCTGTGTCCCTGAGCAAGATCCTTAACCCTTTCTCCCCATATAAACAAAGAAAGAAAGAAAGTGTGGACCAGAAATAGTGGTCAGTAGAAACCTGTACGGACCAGAAAAAAGGTCGGTCGAAACCTGTATGGACCAGAAACAGAGGTCAGTGGAAACCTGTATATAGGCAATAAACAGAGGTCATTAGAAACTCGTATGGACCAGAAACAGAGGTTGGTAGAAACCTGTACAGACCAGAAACAACGGTTAGAAGAAACCTGTATGGACGGTAACTAGAGGTTGTAGAAATTTGTATGGACCAGAACAAACTCACTTTTGCAGGCATTGGTGTTGCGCCCCTCGGCTGGCCTCCAAGGAAGGTCGTGGTAGAAGTCCAAACATTTCTCACAGTTCAGACCTTCAGTGTTGTGGTTACACATGCAGTGACCATGAACCTAAAGACAAAGTCACATCTGATATCATAATCAATAGTCCTTTGATATTTGTATGCAGTGACCAAGTGTTCACACAGACTCACCCTCCCTCTTCAGAAATCACCCCACCCCCTATAAGAGTCCCCCTCCACCCTTTAGGAGTCAACTTTCTTCTTCAGAGCTCACCCTATCCCTTATAGCAGGGGTGCCCAATGGGTCGATTGGAAATGCAGTGCAAAAAAACACGTTGGGTCGCCTAACGGAAAACTTGGTAGTGCTAATTAGCAACCCTTGCTTACTAACCAACACATTTCATTTTGTTCAAAAGCAACCCTGGATGACTCCATTCAGTCATAAGGTGGTGACCAAGATTGTATGGAATGGTTGTGACAATTCCCTCACTTCTGACACATGAGAGGCTTGTTGCTTTCTTTAAATGGATTCATTTTGTTCTTACGGTATGCATCCTTGTTGTTCTGTTTGGTTACTGCCAATAGTCATTATTAGTATTATTCGTGCAAACAGGGGTTGGGGGTGGGAGTAGACTGCCATGAGTTGGTCGATTGAAAAGTAGCTTGCGAGCCAAAAGAGTGATGACACCCCGGCCCTATGGGAATCATTCAGGACTCACCCTGCAGTCAATAGGACTCCGCTACAGGACCCACGTTTGCCCTTCAGAGCTCACAATGCCTGCAAAAAGACTCCCCCTGCTGCCTATAAGATTCAACACACTCCCTATAGGACTCCCCTTTCCTCCTTCAGAGCTGCCCAATTCATGACTCACCATGCCCTCACTGGTCTGGCCGGCTCCTTGGACTGGGGCGCACTCAGCAGCGTGTCCGTAGCAAAAGCAGTTTCCTCGGACCACCATGTCAAAGATGGCATAATAATACTTTTCTTTAATCTCCATACGAGAGTCCAGCAAGTTATCTCCGAGCGTGTGCAGTCTGGTGAACTTCACCCGCAGGTTGGTGATCTTCAACATGTCTGAACCAAAGATCAAGGTCAGTGATAGATAATACCTTATCAATATTCTTAACACATTGTATTGTCTGGTGTAGGGGGACTTACTCTGGATTCTGGGGCTGTAGGGATCTTCTATCCTAAACACTGGGTCCAGAACTCTGAAAATAACCTGGAATGACCAAATGTTCACACTTTATTAAAAACGTTGAAAGGATGACATCACAATGATATCTCATCAATCCTCTGGTTGAAGATGTTCTCAAGAAATTCATGAATCAGTTATAAAGCCTGTTGTGAATCTTGTATTTTCCATTTATTTCTTGTAAGGAAGAAAAAGTCTACAACAGCTATACGTTGACAGGCAGTGGCAAGCTTGTTTGAGAGCAATACAGATATATTTAAACAGTTTCACAGGGTCAACACCTTGGTTTTGTTATGCTAAAGGGACAGAGACAGGCAACACGGTCTCAGACCTGAAGACCTTACAACATATGTTTGATTAGATTTAAGACTAGCGCTGGAGAAATTCACAACTTGTCCTTCACAGCTATGTTATGCATAGACAAATAGGATCAAAGAGGAAAGGTGTTCTGAGATGCTTCTACTGAGATAGACCCCACACAGCTGCTGCTGTGGAACTCCCTCACAATTAAACTCATGGTTAGCTAAATTATGGCATTATATTTTACCATTACACTACCAGATCAGCTCTTAGTGAATACTGCAGTACCTCTCCTTCAGTGGACGGCTCAATGTCAGAGTAACGCGAGTCACAGATGACATCATCCACCTTCTGCATTGGACCCTGTGACACAGATGGGAAGGAGCTCTCACAGTCGTAGGCGAAGTAACGATAAAGCTGCCAGTTCTTCCCAAAGTCTGCAGAGCGCTCAATCAACATGGCAGCAGGTCGGAACGTCTGAAAAAGAAAAAAAAAAGATTGTCAACGTTAGAAAAGGCAAAATAAACCACCCGAGAATCAACAGTTTACTATCAGACCTGAGGTCAGCTTAATTAATATGGATCTAACCCTCCACCCGATGTGCAGTAGGTAGTTGGATGCCAATCAAACTCCTGGTGAGGTGAGTCAAGAAAGGAGCAAAAAGACTCCACGGTTGCCATATAACTATCTATACAGTATATATAACTATATCTAAATAGAACTATAAATGAGCTATGGCAGCATCTTATCCAGACTCTACTAAGTGACACTGTGTCTTCTCACATAGAGCAAAGCCACGTCTCTAACTAGAAGTAGCTGGTTTGTCCATGCTGTCTGCGGTCTAACTTGGTTTAGAACAGCGGGTTAGTAATGTGCACAGTCCTATATATCTGCCATGTTATGGTCTCATATTAAACCCGGTGAACACAATGACATCTTCATGTTTATGTTATGTTGACATAAAAAAAACCTTTCAGGTTCGAAAAGTACTGTCACTTAAAAGCATAATTATTCTAACCACACTTCTATGGGTTGTGGAAGTTTACCTTGAAGGTCATAATGAGATGTGTGAAATGGAACTCTGCCTCCAGGTCCAGCTGTAGAGTGACGTTCTCCAGACCTACAGACCGTTACACCAATAGATAATCAATCATCTGTTGACCAGGTATAACAGAACATGAGTGCACTGATCAATAATGACCTCTAGTTTGATACCCACAGTCATCCTAAACAGACATGAGCATTTCTTTGAACCCAAGAGGATCATAATAATCAAAGGATTAGAACTATAATAGCATGGATCAAGCTAATAACACAATTCTATTATATGTATACATAAAAAGTTAATAACACCAACGGCGACCCGGTTGCATCCCCGCTTGACTGATGTTGACCTCTGAACCTTCTCACCGTTCTCAGACTGCCACCAGGTCTTCAGTCTGTTGGGAGCAAACGTGGTGACAACATTCTCGATGCGATGACCTCTGGTCGGACTGCTAAACTCATCATACGGAGTCGAGGAGTCGCACAAGAAACACTTCTTCTCCTCCTGGTCCATGGAGACAAGCAGGGGAAGATGGAAGCAGAGACAAAGAAATATCAACCCATTAATGTGTGATAGACAGGTAGAAACGGATCCTGTCACCACGTTGATGTGGGCATGGGAGGGCTTCAAAGGGTTAATAAAGAGGCACAATCGACAGATTCCTCACTGAAGAGAAACCTTTGCTTTTGTTAAACTGCTGATTTTGTTGTTAATTTCCTTTTTGAAACGCTCGTTAAATATTGACTTTATTAATTATTCATTCTCTTATTAATTGAAGATGGTCAGACTTCTTTTATGTTAAGTTATTATTCGTGTTTAAGGCTGTGTAGGAGGAACGTAATTATGTCATGGTGTAATTTTGTGTAGGGCCATGATTAAGTCCATACTGATCTCTTTGCTGCGCCTTGCAGCACTGGTTAGGGTTAGCTGACCTGGGATCAGTGCAACAGGAGGACTTGTGTGGTCAGTATAGTCTAAACACACAGAAATAAGATCTGATCCACAGCTTGAGTCAGTTCCCTCTGTCCTCCAGTCTGTTTGTTCTCCACAGAAACATCTGGACAAACATCTGTCAGAGCCCAGAACTGCCTCCTAGGGAGGCAATGTACACAGGAAACAGTGCAGACTGCAACACACACACACACACATAAAGAATACACACTTAACCAAACAAAGTGACCAGCCTGTCAGAGATATGGAAGAAATAAAAACCCTACAGAGTTAGCCACCGTGTGTCTGTGTGTCTGTGGGATTGAGTCTGAGAATGTGTGTGTGTACGTGTGTGTACGTGTGTGTGTACGTGTGTGTACGTGTGATTAGTGAGACCAGATTGTGCTGGTTTGGTTCTGTTGTATCTCAGGAGAATTTTCACAGTCCTAGGCCCTGTTTCTTGCACATGGTTCAACTAAGTTGATCAAATGTCCCATTATCAATTTCAAAATAACAAGATGATTGACATCAGACTATCTCGGTTCCCCGAAGCCAGATCCGCGCTCAAACTGTCTCGTTAGTTTAAACCAGATGTCAGTCATCAGGATAATAATAGGTGTCTTCCCTTTATTCTGCTTTTTCATTGTTTGGAGAGTTTTTCCTGTACCGATGTGAAAGTTTCTGGGCAGAGGATGTCACACGTGTACAGACTGTAGAGCCTTCTGAGGAAAATTTTTGATATTGTGCTGTACAAAATTAAATGAATCATATAATCATGGCAAAAAACTGCCCCCCTGCGAGGTCTACTAGCCCGACAGAGTATCGCACACAACGTTAAATGCGTAAGTGTTGGTAAAATGTAACAGCTTATTTTAAGTGCCTCATCGCTCTAATCAATCAGATAATGTTTTTTTAAATGTTCCTGCTGGCAGGAGGCTTCATGGATGCATCTTCATCCAATGAGAGTAATGATCTCAACTCTTTCAGAAGTATACAAAAACAAGCCCAAAGAGTCTTGAGAGTTATGAATAGTTATGAGGATGTACTGTATCAGTTTATGTATCATAGGTATGTGTATATGTGTGCGTTTAGATGACCATATAGAACTAGGAGTTTTATTATGTCTGGGTGAATCCGTGTGTGGGCGGATCAGTATATTTCTATTATTCATTATCAGACATATGATCAAATGAATCAGTGAAACGTGGAACATCCAGAAGTTTATTAAGAGACAAATAAACCAACAGAACTGAACAAGAGGACAACATGCAGCGGCTTTCCAGATGTTTTCTGCACTGTAAATATGTACAGTGTGAGAGACAGTGGCCGTTTCTCAATACCTAAGACGGCGAGAACGGACTGGCATTCCCGCGAGAATAGACTCGGGAGACAGACTCGGGAGTCCTGACTCGCAGGTTCGGGAGAACGGAGAACGGTCATTTCCGCAATTGGAACAGCAGCTGACTTGATGACGTCACCACGTCAGCTGGTCTTGCTAATACGTTTTTATTTTAGTTTTTGACTTAAATATTTTACTATTCAGTCAGAAAAATACATTACGTTACTTAAAAAAGCAGTATTTATAAACTTCGACATAAAGTTGTGTTTATTTTCCTCTGTCGTTGTTGCCTGTTGCTGAGGTGAAATGCATTCTGGGATATTTGGCTCTGACAAGAACAGACGAGCCTGCTTCAATGCATGCCCGGTAAAATGGGCGGGGCGAGCCACATCCGGGTATTATGACCGTTCTCGGCCAGATGCGGACTTGAGAATTGGAACAGTACTCGGGCTGCGACTGATGACGTTTCACGAGTCCACGAGAACAAAAGTCCACACAAGAACGCATATTGAGAAAGGGCCAGTGTGTGAGACATGAGACAGTGTGTGAGACCGTATGAGAGACAGTACATGGGAGACAGTCTGCGGGATGCTCGACTGCAGCATGTGGTCTTCAACACGCAACGTTACGAGAAAACCTTGTAAATAAATGATTGCTGTCTTCATCATCGATAGCGCTCGTACAGGACATCGTCGCCATGTAAAAACGGGTCTTTGCGATCGCGTAGAACTGTCTGCCTACAAACGTTAATCTAACTGACGTCGCTCCTTCATCAATGAGGAAGTGAGCTGCCTTTTTTCCTGGGGGAGTGGAGAACTAATCCAGCTGTCTGAAATGAACCTGCGCCGGATGATGTGTTGCTGAGGTGATTTAGCCAAACCTGCTTCGGGGAACCGAAAAGCCTGATCTAACGGAGTTGGCCACGTACGAGGAACAGGGCCACGAAGGGGTTCTCCCATCCTCCTGATTAGGTGTTGTTTACCTGCATGTTTTGTTGTTCAGGTGCGGTTTACCTGCAGGTGGCTTACGATGCAGAACGGTTCTGGGTGGGTCAGTCCACAAGTGGAGGTGGATGACAGTTGGTGGGCTCGGCCAATCAGAAGGTCTCCTGTTGCTGGGTAACAGCTTCCCTCTGTGCACACATCAGTGAACTCCGGGAGGCTGACGTCATCCTGTGCCCCTCCCACCATGCCCCCCTCATCCTGAGCGTAGATAAACACCTGCAGAACTGAGAGCAGAGGCTGCCGTGAACATTTTTATGGTTTATGCTCTTTGCAGTAAAGCATTGTCAGTCAGTGCTCATTGTCTGAATCAGGCAAAACATCACGCTGATTAACTGATTAGTTGTTTGGCCTAAGAAGATAAAAGGTCATTTTATTCATCAAAGTTTATTATTATAATAATAATAATCAGATTAACAGAAAATATTCAAAACAAATATGTGAACATTATCACAAACACACAACTGATCTCATCAGATGTTACACATGAAGGTGTGGTCATTTTACATTATGGACCAAATACGATAATTATGTAATTATATATCATGCAGAATTTTCAATGATCCACCATTAAAGGTGTTTTAAGATTTTAAATACATCAGAATGTAAATATACAGTAATGTAAATATATTTGGACAGAAAAAACACTAATCCTGAGGGTTTTTTTCTATTGCAAAAGAAAATTCCTTTTAATATTTCAATATGATTTAATTTAATCATTATATGAGGATTATCTTCTGAATTGCACTTATTGTAAGTCGCTTTAGCTAAATGACATGTGAGGAATAGTTTGCGTGCAGTTTTTCTTCTCTATCCTGTAGCTCTTTAGCTCAGTATCTTGTAGCTTGTTATCTCTGCATCTTTGTATTTCTGTATCTCTGCTTTGTATATGTGCGGCTCTCGATCTGATCAGAAGCATGTCTGATCTTCTGTTAATTTAACTTTTCCATGTTGGAGAAGAGAGCAGCTTTGTGTCATCAGAGCCCTCAATTACTTCTTTCCTTTTACTGTTTGAACATGTGCCTTAATCAGTGGCTTTTTTTTATTAACAACCAGGTGAGACACTGCGGGGGGGGTTGAGGTGGTGGGGGGAGGGGAACTCGTCTTTCGTTTACAAGCGGATCTTGGATCAGTGTTACATTGTATTCTACAAGCTACAGTTTCTCATTGATCATCAACGAACAGAAGAGTTCAGATAAGAAACTGATCTCTGATCACACCTTTAATCAGGGAACTTGTCATCTGATTGAGAACTCAATCATTTGACTAAAACGTTGTATAAGAATAAGAATTCATAATTAAAAATTATATGAGAGAGTTTCTTCTGAACAACTCAACTTCATCACATCGACCGACAAGTTTATTACCATCATACATTTATTTGGCAATAATTTAATTCAGCATTTAAGTATAGTATTTAAATATTTAATGATTAAATACTTAGATTATTTAAGTATTTAATAATTGAATTCGTTCCGTAGGTCTTTTTAGTAGTTGAACTCACCGAGCAGCACCGAGAGCTGAAGTTCCAACATGCTGCTGATCTCCGGTCTGATCCGAACAAGAGGAACGGCTTCAAATAGACCGGAACCTTCGAGTCGTGCAACGTTTAACGTTAGTCCTCTGAAACTCTTTAATCCTCCTTTAAAACGTTTCACTACTCTGGAACTCTAAACTAAAGAGAACTATAGTTTAGAAACTCTCAAGAGGTCCAGACCATCTCAGACGTCTTGCGACTCCGCCTGTTTCTAAACTCGGGACGAGGCGTCCGGGGGGACTTTCAAAATAAAACTCCGTGAGACTTCGAGAACACGTTGCAGCGCTAAGTAACAATAAAAATAGAAACATACCTGCTGTTTAAATAAGAGTAAGAGATACAATTATAGTACTGTGAATATATCTTTTCACATGAATGGATTCTGCGTTATGTATAACTTATTATGTAAAACATCATGACCAAACTGTCTGTATCCAGAAGTATGTTGAACATCTTTGTTTGACCTCCTGGTCCCAATAAAGATCAAAATAATATGATCAATGACAGACAAATGATCCAAAGTCTGTCCGTCCCACCAGAATCACATGTAACACTATCACATATGTTCATTTTATAATCAAATTCTACACATCAGATGTACATAGACTTAAGAGAAGTTACATTGTTGAATAATTAGGAATTTTAGTTTTATATTACAGCTCTGAGTCCCTTTTCTTTTTTTTTTAAATGTTCTAGCTATAAGCATATTTTACATGAAAATGGATTAAGTGATTCTTCTTTTGCAGTTGTGAGGAGCTGCAGTCCTCCCCCTCAGGGCTCTACAGACAAAAGACATTCCTGTGCCCCCCCCCCCCCCACACACACACCCCCTCCTCCCCACAGTTAAACATCACCTGCAACAACAAAGAAGTGTGTGTGTGTGTGTTTTTGGGGGGAAGGGTGTGTTGTGGAATCCAACCCCTACCTGAATATCTGAAGACTCATTGAGGTCTTTCTTTGCATATTTATTTGATTGCATCCCCTGTTGCATTGTGGGTGATGATTGGGAAAGTGATAGCATGCTTTTAGCCATTTAAAGAGTAGCTGAGCAGAGAATGAGAGAATGAGCAGAGCATTACCACAAAAAAACACAAAAACACACATGCTCAAACAAACAAGTTCCAATAAAGGAGACAAGAAGCACAGAAGCACCTTCCCTTTGCTAAAGAAGATATGAAGCACCGTTCTTGTGCTAAAAGAGAAAGGAGGCATTAAAGCGCCTTTCCTTTGCTAAAGGTGAAAGAAGCACCTTTACAAGATGGCTTGTTAGATACTCAGTTATCAAACAAAGTATGAGGATAAAGGATCAAAAGTAATAATTCGTCATGTTACAACATGTGGTGGCGGACCCAAGTGCAGACAGACCAGGGAGTAGCAGCGGGAACTCATTTATTGCCAGGGAAACGGAAGCAACAAGATTGTTAGTGGATGAAGAACCGGGGGAGATATACTGCAGGGCGATTAGTGGATTGTAGGCAGCTTGTGAGGTGAGATGCAAACAGGGAGTCCAGAGGAGCTCAGTTTGGAGCCATGTCCCTACCACGCAGACACACTCAGACAGAAAGGAAGAGCAGCTCTATTTCTGAGCCACAGACACATTTTTAACTAAGTATTTTAAAATCTAATAACTCATAACCTAACAACGGATATATTGTCAAACTATCAAAAGAACTCAAATCATTTACAGTTTTTAGAGAGGCATCAAGGAAAATGTATTTTATTTAATAAATCATGGCGTCCTCAATAGTACTTATGAGGACCTGTGTTTGACTATGTACTCATCAGTAGTATTGATGGTGCTGTTTTACAGTATATAGTTTGCAGTAGTTTTTAGGAGGTACAGATGGAGTATCCCTCGGCTCGTTTAGCAATCTCCTGTTGAAGTGAATCCACAATTTTTAACAACATGGCAACTTCAGATTCTTTGTCTTCTTTATTCTGGATCAACTGCTGGATCTTCTCCTCCATATCTGACAACAGACAATATATTTATGATGCTTGGATTCTACAGTAGTACTTGGTCAACGCTTGTGTTGTGATATCACAATTAAAGTACCGAATAGCTGTAGGAGTCTTTCCTCCACCTGTTCCTTTATCTTCTCGGCCTCTTCCATCAACTTTGTCAGTCGTTCTGCCGCCGTCTGATTGGATGTCTTCTGCTTTAAAAGCTCAAACAGCCTTATCATGTCACCCAACTCCTTTTACAAGGACAGAGGGAATAGTTAGGACTGGTTCAGCTTTATAGTTAGAGCTGGAACTGATTATAATTAGGGCTAGTTTATGGTTATAATTAGCGATGGCTCAGGTTTATAGTTATGCCTGGATCGGATTGTGGGCTAGTTCAAGTTTTATACTTACTGCTTGCTCAGGCTTATAGCTAGGGCTGGACCAACCAATAGATAAGCTGCTATAGGCCTAGCCTGCAGGGGACTTCCTAGGACACACTGAGCTCCTCTCTCCTCTTATCTCTTCTTCTATAAGAATTCACAACTCATTAGTGTCACTAATTTAGCTTTTGTGCTTTGTCACCACACAGGTTTCCATGGATCATGGTTACATCTGGACCCTGGTCCTGCCTCCTGCCATTGCTCTGCTGACATATACTGCTTCTAACATTGTTATTAGTCCCATTACTATTACTGTCAGCATCGATGGACATCACTAACTTTGTTTCTTCCGTAGAGTCTGCTTTCTCGCCAAAGGTTTTCATAAATTGTTGTTCTATCTGGACCCTGCTTCTACCTCAACAGATTTCTTTGAATGGTGGTTACATCTGATGGTGGTTGTTTCTGTGCTAATAATTCACTCTAAATGCTCAAACAACCCATTCTTATGTAGACTGTTCCCAAGGATCTTAATTGAAGAAGGGAAGATTAGAGATAGGTCTGTAGTTAGCCAACATCTCTGGAGCAAGAGTAAATTCTTTAATTATAGCTACCTTGAAGGACTGTGGTACATGTCCTGTCAACAGAGACATAATATACAGTTAACTTGACTTGCTAACTAAAGGTAAAACCTCCAATCCATGAGACAGGTCGAAGGTCACCTGTTCAAGGTTTACTGGAGAGAAGACATCCAAATATATATCAAGGCCCACAGCTGCCTCAAAGGTTCCTACGGGTCGGCAGTGGTTGAAGGCAGGAGACCATTAATTTCCTTTAATACTAACAATCTCATCATCGAAGAAGTTTATGAAGTCATTACTGAGGTTGAAAGAAATACACGGTTCAACAGAGCTGTGGCTTCTAGTATGGAAACCTTTTCTCTTATCCACATCCACACAAATATTAAAATCCCCCACAAAAATTGTTTTGTCCAATCCACTACACTTGATTAGAACTCTGAAAACTCAGGTAGATGTTCTGTGTCAGATGTCTTACTAGTTCTGTGTCAGTAGTCTGTTGGAAAGCAGAATCTGCAGCCTCTTGGGCCCTTCTGGCCGTGTCTCTGTTGTGTTCAGTTGTCCTCCTCAGTGCATCGATCTTGTCCTTCAAACTTTCAGGTAGAGGACTCATCAGCTTTGCCTCGATGTTGTCTAGTTGGTTTTTAATCTGAAAAAAAGGAATTTAAACACATCAATTTCAAGCATGGCCGAACTCATGCAAAAAATGTGAGAGAGTTTCTAAATGTTTTTGATCTTTACGTCTTTGATTCGGTCTTTTGCCACGTCTTTGTCTTGGCTGCCTGTGTCCAGGTTGTTGTTGGCTTTGGACTGAGCTTCCTCTGCTTTATAAATATCTCTGCTGATCTCTTTCACATGAATGTTTCTTGTCCACTCCCTCAACATAAAAAACAATAACAAGACAGCTTCAAAATACGTGAATTCATAAAGGCCTTGTGTTCAGAAGGAGGTCAAAACAAACCGTCAGGCTTCATCCTACAGGGAACTGAAAGCTAACAGATGTTTATGGGAAAGATGTGGTCCCGTTAAAGTTTTGTGTTAGGGTTATGTATCATGTTCTAGTTAAGGGTTTAGTTTGTTGGTTTATTTCCCTCTGCTTCTCATTATGAACAAATAAAAAATGTTTTTAGACACTGACTTGACTTCCTGAGCTTTGTACACGAGAGTCTGGGCATCCTTGGTGTGATTGTCCAGGTTCTTTGGGGAAGTGGTCGCATTGGACAGCAGATTATTGATGTCATTGATCATTGATCGGATCTGATCTGGTGATTTTGGCAGCTGCATATCCAGAACAGCTTTGGCCATTTTGTCAATATCCTCAGGAGGAACCATGTCATCTGTCAGGGAGGATATGTGATTAGTAATGGTTTAATATAAGTACCGATACTGCAGAAAGAAAACATGACATTGTTGTCTTTGAAACATATATGACTTTGAGCCCAATGATACAGTATCTCATCTGTAAACTGATCAAAGGTTGGAATCTTCCTGAGTGAGAATCAGGTCCCGAAGGGTTAGGCTAAACACTGACCTATTAGGTAGTCTTTGACTTGCTGGATGAGCCCTTTGGTTTTATTTTTCTCACTCTTGACAGAGTCCATGTTTTTCTTGACACAATCATGGAGGTTTTTTCCCTGGTCTCTGGTGTCCTGAGCTTGTCGCTGTGCATCATTGATCTAACACAAAATACACATATAAAGCATTTATTTAACCTTGAAGCAGAAAAGTCACCAGATATTACATGTCATTTAGCTCACGCTTTTTATCCAAAGAGGCCCAGGAAACGGAAGGAATCCACAGTACGGTACACAGGAAGTACGCAGATAAAACAAGATGGCTGCCACATCGACCGAGCCCCAGTCCCCCCCTGACTGACTCTCACTCTCTACCTGTACACACACTTTGTCACTTTCACTCGTCACTTTCTGTTAGCTGCTGCACTTTATCTTTATTTGTATTTGTATCTTTATTTCTTAACTTACCGATAGCTTTAGCTTACTAACTTATAGCATATATTTTATATTTTTATCTTATTCCTGCACTATGTTGTCTGTTGTCCATTGTGGTACTGTCTGCCGCCATGCACCAAACACAAGTCAAATTCCATGTATGTCTGACATATTATGGCAATAAACGATTCCTGATTCCTGGTTAGGGCTTGCTCAAGCTGGCTAAAAGGGCATCATCAGGAGTTCAAGATGCATGCAACAACTATTTAAAACAAACAAAAAATATTTTCTATAATAATTTAAATGTATTCATGATTTGTATTGTTCTGGTGTTTCCATTGGGAAATCACTTCAATTTACTGAAGTCTGGTTAAATTTAATATCTTGTTACAATTTTATTGTTGACTAATTTTTCAGTATGAAAAATTAATGATCTTAAAATCCTATGAAGTGGACTGGTTCCGGCTGCTTCACCAGTCCTTCCAGTGTATACCTGCCTTGTTCTTTGACAACTCCATACTGGATGAGAGTGTGATGAGACGCTCCTTTGCTCTATCTGCTGTACCTACAGCTTTCTGACTGATTGGAAGGACTCCTTCACAGTTTGGACCTCCACATTTCATTTCTCCACACAGAGCTTCACCACATCCAGAACAGCCCTCCACGCCTGGTCCTCCACAGATCTGCATCAGACCACAACACAATGGTGAAATGTCAGAGAAATGTCACTCACTCATCTCTCGGCATTATTAGCTGATGCTACTGCAAACAGCACACTGTAAATTCATACACAACACTGATTGGTTAGCTTGTAGTGCTGTCAATCAAACACGTTATTAATTATTGGCAATGTTATGGAAATGTTGTTTTGCAGTCCAATAAAACATTTGCATAAATGAAGCCAATCTACTTTTGGATGTTGTTAAGAGCATTAAAATTAAAAAAAATTGTGAAAATAAAATGAAGGCCCATTTAGAATTGAGTGATTAATTGTGAATTGTGATTAATTTGGAGTTAACTATGACATAAATGTGATTAAACATTTTAATGTTTGATAGCACTTATCAATACTATTAATTCATTTATTAATACTCACCATTTTTTTTAGATGGACCATGCTTAGCTGTTGGATCTTCTTTTCCAGTGGCACCATGTCTCCTTTGCTGCTGCACATGCTCAATTCATGTTTAACTTCCTGCCTGGTGTCCTTTGAGTCCTCGACGGCTTTGTTGCCATTTCTCACTCTCATCTCATCCAACATAAAGACTTCATGAAGCTTCTGGATTTCATCCAGCCGTTCTAAAACAGGATCAGTAAAGACAATGAGCTCACAAATAAACCGAAGAAAAACGAGTGTATTAATCAGCACAGTGGACAGAATTTAATATGAAACCCACAGATCCTTTTTTTTCTCGCCAAGTCATGTTATATATGTAGTACGACTTCATATATAATGTTGGACTGAAGAATATCCTGTGTGCTTTTTGACAAAGCCGGTTGGTGTGAGCGCTAGATTAGAAAATTAGAATATTGTGCAAATATTTGCACAATCTTAACCAAAATGGCATAAAACACATTGATTTTAATATGGGTCATTTTTGAAAAGTGTAGGGTCCAGTCACTTGTGCAACTAAGGGTTAAATACACCTGTTTAATCATGGCGAGCAGCAGCCTAAAAACAGCTTGGTGCCAAGAACAAGACCACTGTACCTTCCGGGTATTCAACTTTGTTTTCCGAGTTCTCGATGAGTTTCGCTTTTACTTTGGCAACCAGGTTCTTGAACTCCAGACGAATGAGGTTGATTTCAGTGTTAAGGAGAGGGGACGGGTCAATAAGGATCACATTTGGGTCTATGCCGTCTTTCAGCTTCCTGAGATGAAAAAAGTGTTTTAAAATGTTTGATAATTGAGGTTAACCTTTCTCCTCCTTCAAAAGCTAAAACTGATTCATTTAAAACCTCCCGGGGAAACAAAATGTCTTTGTTTTCACATGTAACATTAGAAGAGGACAAAACATATGTTTTTATCATTATTAAATGGACTAAATTTGTATTGCACTTTTCTAGTCTTACAATCAATTAAGCGCTTTAACAATTCTTGTCATCATTCACCCATTCAAACACTCATGACAGGAGCTAACTAAACAGTGCCCCCGACTCATCAGTAACTAGCAATTAAGTATAAGGGTTAACCCTAACCGGAAATAAGTTACTTATAAAGTGAAAACCTGGGTCAAAATGAAATGTTTTTATTAACCAAACATTTTTTATTAACCAAACCCTAAAGATGTACTGCTCAATAAATTTATTCTCATGACTTATTGTTCATATAGATAGTTACACTTGGTTTATAAACAAAGAAATGTGTCAGCAGAAAGTCACAAATTAATGGGTCTCATTTTTTTAAACGGCCACTAAATGTGATTCTAAAATATATGTGTATTTGTTCACGTTAATAAATACAAATATTGTGAGGAGAGTTGTGCCCCATGACAGAAATTTAAGCAGGTTTAGATAGATGTGGAACATGAAGACAGGAGGAAGCTCCCTCTGTAAACACTAGCTGTTAGTAAATGGGCACCAGTGATTTTTCAAATGATTATGATTATATATGACAGTTTGAATATGGTGCTCTCCAGAACTTCAGAATTTACCTCATTTTTGCACATAGTTTCTCCAGCTTCTCCAGCTTTGGATGAGAGAGTCCCTTCAGTTCGGCGAGGCTTTCCAACTCGGAGTGCATATTCAGCATTTGTTGTAGATGGTCGGGCAACATGTTGCCATAGCCATTAGGAGGCAGGAACGTTCTTATCCTCACGGCAGTTCGCTGCACATCAGTCACGTCTCCAGTCCACAGAGCGGTGCAGGGGTGGCACTCGTTGCATGCCGGGAACTCTGAGTTATATCCTGGGGCGCACTCATCACAGAAGATACCGAAGACTCCGACCCGACAGATGCACTCGCCGGTTTCAGGGTGACATGACGGACGCTCAGTTCCCTCAACGTTACAGTCACAAGCTGAAAGAGACACGATGAGCTTAAATCGAAATCACCTGGAGTTATGTCACAAATCAATGAAGAAATGTTTCCACTCACAGATACACTGCAGGTCTGGATTCCCAAAATGATTTTCTCCACATTCGTCACACTGCCTTCCTCCAAACTCAGGACGACATGGACACTGTCCCGTCACCTGAAAGCATCACTGTTTCATTAAATACATACTTTCTGATCAATGGATCATCTTTTGTCTTTAATTATGTATTCATGTCTTTCTAACACCAACTCTAAACTTCACCTGCTGATCAAGTTCAGCTGTTTTATCCCTTCAAGTTACAGATTACAACAGGGTTCTCGTGCCAGTAAGACAACATTGAAACTTTACGCATGTTATGTAGTGTAGTGTCAATAACATGAAAAATGAATAAAAGTCTATAGAATACAGGACTGGAATAAGAGATTGTCCATGTTGGTTGCTCTTGCCTTGTTGCAGATGTTGGAGAAGGAGTTAACAAAGTCACAGCTGCAGGCCTGACACCCAGATGCTCCCTCCAGGTTCCAGTATCCATCTGCACACTCGTCACAAAGGATGCCAAGCACCCCTGTCCTGCAGGGACACTGTCCCGTCTTTGAGTTACAGAAACAAGGACTCCCAAGAGGACACTGAGTCACCACCGTCCCCCGCCGGTCACAGGCGCACTCTAAGAAACAGATAAACAAAGATAAACCCTGGGATGTGAATAAAGCTATGAGATGTGCGGGATAATGAGAAGCTCCGTCCTCTGTGTCTTTTTCTTCCTCTCATTATTAATAAAAACATTGTATTATTCTGATACCCTGGTAGGTACCTTTGCATGCTTGGCCCATGGCGTCGCCGTAGTATCCAGGTTTGCAGTCCTGGCACCGTGGTCCCATCGTGTTGTAGAGGCAGCGCTGACATTCTCCAGTCAGGCTGTTGCATGCATCGCGGTCCCCTGGGTTGATGTTGTTGTTGCAGGGACACTGCTTACAACTGTTCCCTGGCAACTCAAGATTGCCATAGAAACCGGGACTGCATCTGTCACAGCGAGGACCTGAGACCATCACACATAACTGTGTGAGAATGGATTATTGTGACAGTCAGGCAACTAAGAGTTTCAAAATGTACAGCCTGCTGAGGCTGTAGTCTTATCGATAAAACTAGTCCTTTATATTGTATCTTTATCTCTGTATTAATGTCGAATCAGACCGGCTTAATTAAAGCAGCTGTAACCTACCTGTTTGATCAACTAAAACATAAACTGCATCAGGACTCACTTCTCTTAGGTTGATAATTCCCATCTGTCTCCAGAGGGACTTCTTACCTGTGTGTCCCTCCCTGCATTTACAGATGAGAGTGAGGGATTGTGGGTCTTGTTTGCATGAAGTAGCAAAGAATTGTTTACTGTTTGGGACTTCTGGACACAGGCAGGGCTGACATGGCTGTCCGGAGACCGGGTTACCATAGTAACCCTCGACACATCTGCATCAGCAACACAGGAATCTCATTAGAACCAGAACATCTACAGGTCTGAAACGTTCTCTGACATTTCAGAACATATGATAATTTAGGAGCTATGTGACTGAATGAAATAACAGATGTTGGCTTCCAAATATTTCTAAATTCTGCCTAAATTAGTTGTACCCGGGTTTTTTAATTACCTTTTGGAAAAAAACATATGCAACACGGCTCCATTTTATGATGTGGTAAACGTCTGATTGACTTCTACCTATAAAGCAACAATCTTTTTAGCCTCAGAGTTTGCCTGAGGACACATTGACCTGGACTGGAGGAGGTGTGGATGGAACCAGCTTCTTCTGATTGAGGGCCCGTTATCTCTTTATAGTTCTATTATTGTTTAAATAGTAATTGCAATATATGTGTAACCTGTCTGAGTGGGATTTTTAACACGTTAATACATATGTTAGAAATATAACCTGAAAAAATGTGACCTGCATTACACATATGAAGACATATTGTTCTAGTTATATACCTAACCTTTCACACATATCTCCCGTGGCGTGCTCCCTGCAGTTAAGGCACTCTCCAGTGTGTTCATCACACACATCTGACAGGTTGTTACATTCACATGGTCGACAGGAAGGGAAATCCCAGAAGGCCGTGTGGCAGCGATCACAACGTCGACCAGTCAACTCTGACCGACAAACACATTGACCTCTGACCTGCTCGCAAAGCTCTGACAGGGATCCCCGGGGGTCACACTCACATGCTGTAAACAAAACAGCAGACAAAAAGGTCATCGTTTTTCATCGGTTTCAGAATAGAACTCTTGTGTTTCTGCATCATTGTTGTAAGAGTTTCTTTACGTTTGCAACCATCAGGACCAAAACCAAACGTCAATGTTGCACAGGTATCACAGCAACGGCCAATCACGTTGGGTTTACATTCACAGAACCCTCCCACTTCACTGCAGAGCGGCCCGACAGAGCCATCAGGATTACATCTGCAAGCTGAGAAGAGAAAAGTTAAACTGTGTCAAACTCCTCGTGGACATCTCCGTTGTGTTTATATGTGTTAAACTATAGATGAAAATCTCCTTTGTGTTAATATATAATACAGTACTGATAAACTGTCACGGTTTTGGTCCATGTCCCGTTTTATTTTGTAGTGTCATGTCTCTCTCGATGGGTTAACTTCACTTCCTGCCTTGTCTTCCCCTGTGATTGTCTGCAGTGTCAATGATTGTTTCCACCTGTGTCCAATCACCTGCACCTCCCCTGTGTATTTAAGCCATGTCAGTATCTTGTCCCTTGTAACGTCATTGCATGTTGCCTGTGTGCATATAGTCAGTTTCCGTTTCTTGATGGTTTTTGGGTTTTATTAAAAAGTAATTTTCGTTAAATTACTGTGCTTGAGTCCTCCCTCTGCCTGCACGCACCAGTGAACATCTCCATTGTGTTTATATATAATACACTATTGATCATCGCATGTGTACAAATTGTAAAGCCCTCTGAGGCAAATTTGCGATTTTGGCATATACAAAATGAAAGGAATTGACTGAATATACATCTCCATTGTGTTCATATGTGATAAACTACTTACGGAGAGCTCCATTGTGTATCTGTGCCGAAAGGCTCTTTGTGATTCCCTCACAAACTTTTGGCAGTGACTCCTCCGGTTGGAGTTCAACAGCCAATCCAATGCAGTGAAAATGACGTAAGGATTCAACGTCTCTCTGGGAGCAGAAATCTTGAACAGCCTCGATGCTTGGAATCAGACCGATCTGAAAATACACAAATAATTAAATACATTATTGTACATATAGCTCATTTGTTATATTAATATTTGCCTTTCATGTTTGGGTTCAAATGGTCCTAACAAAGACAGCAGTCTGTTGTAAATTGGTTGTTTTTGTTGAGTCAAGCTTTTCCCTTAATCCATAAGGAATAAGGTGCGCTGTGACTACTGGTCAATATCGAAGAGTTCTTGTGGGACTTCTCTGTGAAGATGCATCTAAACACTAAGTTTTTAATTTCTTTCTCAACATGCACCGAAATGGAATAATTTCTTGTGTGATCAGAAAAGTGTTCCATGGTATTGTATCAAAGTGAGAAATTTCAGTTTTGTTGACTGACACGGATAGTGTATGCTGATAGATAAAGAAGTGAGCAGATTCACAATTACATGTCATTTCAATCAGAAGCCATTAATTGCCACATATGTTACACATTTCAGTTTTGGAATTTGACTTGGTGTGTAACGGTTCGTGTTTGGACCCTAATGCACTCACACCACTCCAGGGATCTTTTGACATTTTAGTCAAAGCTCCAGAAACAGCAGGCAGAGTAAAGGCTGCCACATGCTTGTGGGTCGGCGTGTGCGTCTTGTGTCGACGGACTCACTTCAGGGTTTAAAAAGGCTATTATACTAAGGTTATTTTTACTATACATTATTTCATTATTGTATATTAATATTGTTCATTGAGACACTACAATCCATGAGTCAAAGTTAGCTGAACCGATGAAGACTTCCTCACCGAGTCAACTAGTATGTGTGCGTCGAACCCATCTGATCCAGAATGTTTGTTAAAGACCACGTCGACAAAGTACCGACTGCCTCTGGTTAGACACACTGGAGAGTCCAGAACCCCTCTTCTGGAGACAAAGATACAGTAAGTAACACACAGGTAAAGGTTATGGGAATGTAAATAAAGAGGAGGTCAATATCACTGGCTGAATGAATAAGACTTAAAGCTGTGTCTTTCTGTAAGAGGGAGAAGATTCTGGGTTTGTTACAGGTTAGGTTTAGTTACCGTGGAAACCTACGCAGTGATTAAACAAGCTCTCTTTCTGGAACTGATCGGAGGCCTGTTGTTTACCAGCTTTTCCTCACCTGGATCTTCCAGGAAGAGGCAGACTTTTACTTCCTGTTGGGTCACTTCTGCAGCCGGCATCGCCCGGTGTCGCCTCGATGATGCTGACTGAAGCAAGCCAATCAGACGAAGACTGCAAAAAAAATCAGCTGAAATTACAATGCAGGAAGAAAGAAGTCAAGTAAATACTCTTAACCCCAACCTGAATAACCCATATTGCTGTGTAACCTCTACAGCAGCAAATCATTTCTATGCATCAACATTCACAAGGTGTTTTGACTGTTAACGGTTAAACCAGTCACTATTACAAGTTGATTTGGAATGAAAGAAAATCTCAAACTTCCAGGTTGTCCTCGAGTAAACACGCAGTGTATTTTCTTCAAAAATTCTTCAAAAACAGTCAGAACTAGGGCCCCGTTCCTAGTATGTGGCTAACTGAGTTAGCTGGATAATTTTCAGAACAAGATTACATAGATAAGGCTATTTGGTTCCAAAGTTTAAATTCTTCTACTTTACAACAGTAGATGTAGATAGTAAATTGGTAAATTGAAATGTCATTTTCATATTACTTGTTTTGTTGTCCTTTGTCTGCCCCTTGGTAGCAGGGGCGGTGTTACTTCTTTCCATGAATATTTAATTAATTTAATTTTCTATTGCCCAAAACTACAAATTTTCCTCAGAAGGCTTTGGACAGTGGCAGCTGGTCCAGAGAAGGCAATGGAGCATGGCCCCACCTTGAGCCACCAGAAAAGATTATAATTTTAAAATTATATTAAAAATACATTTTACAAATAGTCAATATGTGTCCCTTTGTGTTTTTTAAATGTGGAATATATCCAGTAATATTGCAAAATATATGCTTTCCCTGCACGTCCTCTGTGCATGTCTCAGCTAGGCTTCCATTATTTTTAAACTAATACATAGCTTTAGATTACTAACCCATAGCATTATATTTTATTTTATTCCTTGCACTATGTAGCCTGTTGTCCAATGTCTAAATGCACCAACCGCCAAGTCAAATTCCTTGTATGTCTGACATATTATAGCAATAAATATTTCCTGATTCCTGAAGAGCGACGACTGGCAGTGTCCTTCAAAGAAGACCTGACCCGAACTCTGTACGAGAGAGGAACTTTGCCAGAGAAACTAAAGGTAAAACAGCTGAACCCAGATAAGCCTGACCTCACAATCAAAAAACAGGCCTGCATGAAAGGGAAGCTGCACATATGACGCTTCTGTAGAAAATCTAGCTCATGCGGCCGTTACTTCTAGACTGGATTACTGTAATTTTTTGTTATCAGGCTGCTCTTGTAAATCTCTTGCACATCTGTGTATTAACTAAGAAAAGGGATCATATTACTCCTGCATTAGCTTTTTTGCACTGGATCCCTGTTAAATCAAGAACGGAATTCAAGGTACTTCTCACCATGAGCACTTGCTGGTGAGGAACCGTCTTATCTTAAAGAGCTTGCAGCTAGCAGTTTTTTGTGCTTTCTCGCCTCACAGGTCTCCGGGTATCATGATTCTATCTGGACTCTGGTCATGACTCCTGACTTGCCTGCAGACACCTGCTGCTGCTA
Source organism: Pungitius pungitius (assembly GCF_949316345.1). NCBI lineage: Eukaryota > Metazoa > Chordata > Actinopteri > Perciformes > Gasterosteidae > Pungitius > Pungitius pungitius. The sequence continues at coordinate 22,567,331 of NC_084905.1, forward strand.
TCATCATCATTATTATTATTTTAAATATGAATCGCATTACCGTCATCATAAACCAACATTACCCTTTCCTAAAGTCTGTGCTTTGCTGCCACACAAGCTTCTGTAGATGGTGGTTATATCTGATGGTGGTTGTCCCTGCAGTGGTCCTGCCTTACACCTGGCTTACGGCAATATTCGAATCATCTGTTATATGAACTGAATGTATTGTATCTTATACATTAGTCTGTCCATCAAGGGAGAGGGATCCCTCCTTTGACGTTCTCCCTAAGGATTCTTCCCTTTTTCCCCATGGAAGAGTTCTCATTTTTAGGGACTTTTTCCTGTGCCGATATTCCATGAATAAAATGAATTGAATATTGTTTTATAAATATAGTTATACCGTTAGAGAATCATTGTTTCAGCAATCAACTCTTCCCCCTTTTCAAGTAGGACGTGCATGCGCAATTATCCTCATGACTGACGTCTGGTTCAAATTAACGTGAATTTTTAAGAGTGGATCAGTCCATTAGGAACCAAGATAGCGTGACATCAATCATCGGGTTACTTTGAGGTTGCTATTAGGACATTTGATAGACTTTGTTTGATGTGGAATGAGGACTAGGACTAAGGCGGTTTTCTTTACCTCTGGCTCATAATGAATTACCAGCTGGTAATCCAGAGATGATGGGAGGTTGTCCACAGTGAACCTAAGCCCGGCCCCATCCAACACTCTGACCAATCCCAATCCAGTCCAAGTGAGAGATTGATAATCATTCCTCTGACGTGGAATGATCTGCAGGGCATGACCCGGGTCCAGAGGAAGACTGTTCTGCTGCATAATGGACACGAATAGCAGTTATACTTAGGGCAAAGGAGGTAAACGTAATTGGCTGAACAGTCACACTGGGGATCCCATTGGTCAAAAATAATAGGAAACGAATCAACGTCCCACCTGTCGCCGTCTTCTGTGGATGGCGAAGCGCCGAGTCCTCCGAACCAGAATGACTCTCCCGTTAGTGTAGTTAAAGTCGTAACCTTGCTCTCTATAATACTTCTTACACTGAGGTACAACAACAGGATCTACCTGAAGACACATAAAATGTATACATATATGGAGATTATTGTTAATAGTGTCATATTTACTTATTGTTACTCACCAGACGAGATGATGACGGTGGTGGAGTAGTAGTAGGAAAAGAAGAGCTTCCACTATGCAGCGGTGCAGCGAGCTCCGCCTCATACAAGAAGTAGTCCAGTGAAGGTAAGAAGAAGCCAGGGGCAGGGTCAGAGCAGCGCTGCCCCCCCATGTTGGGTAAACAGTGACACTGTCCATCCTGTGGAGAACACCTGGGGAGAAGGGAGTTCCAACACTGCTATGAGACACTCCTATGCAGATTAAATTGAGATTGAAGGAGTGAAACGTTTCACTCCTGTCACCGTGACAGCACCACAGCCATGCAAACTATACAGAAGTGTATTCTGTATCAATGTGATGGCGGAGCTCTAAAATTGGTGTGGCCAAAAAGAAAAATGAAGTCAAGAGGAAACCTACATGTTGCTGTGAGCGCCTCCAGGATCACAGTCACAAGGTGAACATCTGAACCCCGAGGTCCCTAAACCCCAGAAACCGGCCTGACGAGAACACAGAGAAAAGCCTAAACATTTGAACCAGCCACTGACCATTGTCTTCACTTGCACTTATTCTTAGCTTTTGTTCTACTTTTATGGAGAAGTGAATGAAAGAAGTGTTCTTCTTTAATCAGCATTACATACATACATGTGGGGAACTCTTCCTGCATCCATCACCACCTTACTGTTGTTGTATAGTGAAGATGAACAAGTTGTAATTGTGTTTTCCATAAATATTTTTACATATATTTGCTCAACAACAAAGTTATCCTCTAGTTCCTGCCCAAGGACTACAGATGTAATGAGCTCATAGTTAACTCTTGTTCAGATACAAAGCGGTGCATTGTCCCTGTCAAATGAATGAATGGATAATACCAAAAAGTCCCAAAGGTTGAGTACATTTATTTAACCAACATTATTGAACGTGTAGAATTGCTCTATATATTCATGGTGAACACTACAGCTGAATCCTAATCGAAGGTCTTTTTTGGTTAAAACATTCAGATCTTTTTAATTCTCCCCAGACACCACCAGAGGTCACAAAGGAGGCATAATGTATTCCGACACTGTTTCTTAGAGACTAAACCTACCAGACATTGATCACACTGAGGGCCACTGGCCAAATGGTCACAGACACAATTTCCTGTCAGCTTATCACATGAGCCAAGACTTCCCAAAACATGGCACCTGCACACTGAAACACACACACAAGACAGATATATGATGAGATATGACAAACCTGATCAAGTTTCCTCTAAGAGGAATGAAAGCATCAGCATCTCATATTTGATGTGCAAACTTGAGGAGGAGTGAATCTTCTCGTCTATTTCTTCATAAACAGGAGATTTCAGAGGTTTTCCCTCACCCTCACAGCCGGCAAGGTTGTCCTCTCTCAAACTGAAGAAGCCGACTTTGCATTCATCGCAGCGGGGACCGCCCACGTTTTGTTTACAGACACATCGGCCGGTCAGAGCGTCACACAATCCACCTCCCTCCGAACCGACTGGGTCGCAGTCACAAGCTGCGACACAGGAACATTAATGAATATGAATGTATACATAGTTCTGCATATATTCAATGACTCAGACTGTAAGATTCCGGAAATCATCTCGTTTGAGAACACAGCGTACAGCGAGATTCATTATTCACTATTTATTACTCTCTCAATTGCCTAATATATAATTGCGAACTAAAACTGTTGAGTCGAGCTGCAGGGCGAGCCCCTATCTGGCTGAGAGGCAGGTTTAGGTGTGTCTCCCAGGCTGGAGGCGGAGAATTGAATGCACCAGGTGGAGATGATCTGGAGATCAGGGTGGGTTTGAGGCACTCACTCACAGGACGGTGAAGAGCGAGCAGTGTGAGAAAGCGACATTGAAGAGCTTGGAAAGAAGAGACTGCAGGGATAAAGCTTGCAAAGAAAGAAGGAGCCGGTGAGCTTTTGAGTGGTTGACTATTTATGGCATCAAATGCAAGTTAAAATATTATATATTTAATGAAATGTGTGTTTTAAAAAGTATTCAAGCTAAAAGTAATTTGATAAAATTGATGTGTGAATTCACCGGAGTTAAAAGCTGCTAAAGTTTGTCAGGTAAAATCATCATTAAATAGTGTTTTAAAAATGTATTTAATTTGGTTTTGGGATACTTTAAATATGGGTTTTCTTTCTACTTATTTTGAGGTTAATTTCCAGTAGATTATAAATTAAGTATGTGATGTTGGGTATGTGAATTGATTATGGTTTCTTGGGTTATATTTCTTTGACCTTCTATTTGTGTTTGTATTTCAAGGTTTTTCACGTGGTTTGACCTGGACAGTTTAAAAAGCAAAAAGAAAAGCAAAGAAGTCTGAATCTTGGTCCTTGAGTGAAATACAGTCTACACTTCTTAGCAAGTTGCCCATTCAAGTGGGGAGCTGCAGTTTGAACCTCACAAAAGTGAGACACTTGACAAAAACTATGCCTTCTTTTGGCGGTATCATTGCATTAGAAATCCAACTGGAAGTTATCAGCCATGTTTCTATTCCATTTGGAAATGTTAAATAATATTTCTGAGAATCAGGTGTTTTTTCCTCATGTTGTGGTTTCATGTCCAATATTGATTTTTATTTAACAATTATTGTGTTTCTTGACAAAACACATATGTGCTTTTTAAAATAAAGAAATACAAAAAGAGAGATCCAATATTTCTAATCGGGAATGACGTCAGAGTAATGAATGAAAGCAGTTACAGCGTACGTACGTATGCAGGCTTGTGGGTCGTCTGTTGCCCTCTGAGGATCCTGATAGTGAAATGGCCCACAGCTCTCACACTGAGAACCCATCCTGTGATGTCGGCAGTCCTCACATATGCCGCCGCTCAGCCCGCCTGTCGCTTCAAAACGAGAAGCATCGAAGTGACAAGCGTCCGAGTGACCGTTGCAGTTGCATCCTGGAAGATGCACAAATTATTGGGACATGATTACAGACCAAGAAGATTTCAAGCTTGCTGCATTATGTTGGTACATGGAGCTTACTCCTGCAGGTGTTGGCAGGGTTTTCCCATCCAGGCCTCCAGGGGGAGTCGTGGTGAAAGTCCTGACATCTCTCGCAGTTCTCTCCAGCTGTGTTATGCTGACAAACACATCTGCCGTGAATCTGAAGAACAGAAAGAAATCTCGTCCAGGGTAACTCTAACCCAGCTGTGTCCTCCTCCAACAACAAGAGACATTCAACATTTCGGAAATCACTCAGTGGTGAAGAAATTTTCACACATGGTCCCACTGAACAGCAGTTCCGAGTCCGGGGTACATCTGCTCCTACCATGGCGGTCTGGGCGAAGACGTCTCCTCGTCTTCCGTCCACAGGTGTGCACCGGCTGGCATGTCCATTACAGAAGCAGTGGCCTTTGACCACCATGTTGTAAAGAGCGTAGTAATATTTGTCCTGAGGGTTCCTGCGTCTTCGACCCAGCAGAGTGTCGCCCAACGTGAAGAGACCAGTGAAGTTAACCCGGATATTTGTCACTGTGATTAGATCTGTAAAGGAAATATGTTCTTCTTTCTATGAATGGTATGAACATCCTTCTTTGAAGGTCTGATATGAACATGTGTAAATATCAACTCACCTTGGATATTTGTTGCATATGGGTTTCCTAATTCAAAGATAGGATCGAGAGCTTTCAGCACCACCTATTGTACAAAGTAAACCTTTTGAATATAGTACAGATTTCTAAGCAAATAGAATATATTTTCGTGAAAGAATCCACTCAAAAATGTCAAAAAGCAAAAACGTGTTTGCAGTGTATTGTTTTGTCATGTTGCTTTGTATTCTCTGAATTCATAAGAACTGCAGTGGGATATCTCATATATGTCAACTGCAGTGATTGCATATCTGAATCAGCATATACACAGTAAGCCGAACTGTGAGGCTTAATGCCACCGCATGGTCCAAATGGGTGTCTGGTCAGATATTGACTTTACATTATTTGATTAGACATTTATCTTTTTCAAAGTTTTTTTTTTCCAATTCGTAGGGACGCTTTCCAATAGGGGACAAGAAGTAAACACTCCCAGCTCTCTATTTTCTTATATGCAAACTAAAATAACACCCGTAATGTTTAAATTGAAAGAAATTTGTAATGGTGAAGGTCAACCTCTATCTCAACTAGGGCGAAGTCTAAGAGCTCCCTGTAAATCTGCAAATATAAATCAAATTAAAGCTGTGATCTGCGATGGATGGGTCCTCACTGCAGTGCACCCGTCGGGGCACTGACCGGAAATTTGGTGAGGGTGCACCAAGTCATTTGGAAGTTAAAGGTCTTGACATAGTAGCCCACATACCTTTAGAAGTTCATTGTTCCATACCTTAAGTCAATCGCGGTAAAAATCTGGCCTACTGTGGTTCTTCAAATTTTGAGACTGCACTATACAGACTTTTCTTCATGCCCAAATGCGAGACTCCAAAATATCTAATGTTGCACCAGATCTGATAAGCATGCCAAATTCACCAACTTTTTAAATGATGATTGTGAGATGTTTGGCAGTAACACAAAGTTTATTTTATCTAAATGTAAACGCTAATTATAAATGTAAATGTTTGATGTCATATATAAATGTTAAATAGAAGTGTTAAATGTATATGTTAAATACAAATATCAAATGCTAAATGTAAATGTTGAGTTTACATGTCAGACTTGACGACTGAACAATACGATACTTGTGTCATTGATAATGTTCCCATTGAGTAAAAATGTTTTTTGCATCGAGAAGGCACAGCCTTTTAGTCACTTCACGCGGCAAGACACAATGGCAAGTCCAAATGAATTAGCTCTTGTTATAGAGCGAGCTGTTACTAGCGTAAAGGCAGCTCCCCAAGACTGAAAGACGCAACAGCTTGCTCTATAACAATTACTGTAAATATGTTCAGTCTCAAGTCTAACATGTAGACTGAACATTTAAATGATAGATATTACATCACAGTGAGAAAGAAATTACTTTTTTTTATTGGGCTTCCTGTATACAATGTACATGACAAAGAAAAAGGCTTGAATGTGTTACCTCTCCATTGGTGGATGGATCTGATCCGGAGTATCTGCTGTCACAGACAACGTCATCGATGCTACCAGCTGGCCTCTTGGAAACCGAAGGGAACCACAATGAACAATCTTCTGCAAAGTAACGAATGACCTTCCAGTTTTGTCCAAAATCTTTTGATCGCTCCACCAACATGGCCGCCGGACGGAAACTCTGCAGACAAACACACAGGAAGACTGTGTATGTAGAGTATATACACTAAAACTTGAAAGGATGTGGAGTTCTACCCATTTGGAATAATGTGTTTTTTTGATTCAGCAAAATGTCGGTTATTTAAGCAAAAAAGAAAGAGGCAAGGAACATGAACAGGAGGCTCAAATTATCACAAAAAACATTTTGGTTGTCTTGATTCCTCAAACTGAATGACTGGGATATTTGATGAATCAGATTCAGGGAAGCCTGTGATCATTACATGTTATAGTTGAGCGCAACAGGGTTTGTAAAAAAGTACCTTGAAGGTGAGGACCAGATGACTGAACTGAAACACTGTCTCCAGATCAAGCTGGATGCTGACCTCATGAACTCCTAAAGACAAGACAGAAGTATGCAGGCAAGTTAGTAGGAAACTATTACATTTCTTACCATCTCAGCTCCAACAGAGTGCGGCTAGTGGCGGTTTCATTTGCAGGGTCTACTTTGTTCACTTCCGTTGTGCCGGAAGCAAACAAAGTTGCATTAACTGTGGTAAAATACGTCATAGAATTAATCTAGGCCTCATTAATTAAATACACTAACACGTTTTTAAAAGCCCTACAAATTATATACTGATACGTTTAAGGTTACTCAAACATATTCTCCCGTTTACTACAAAATGGGGCTCTGGCTCTGCATCCCCCTGGTACTGGATTTAAAGTTTCCCCCCACCTCTAGTAATACAGTAACATAGTTCTGGACTAATTTTACAGAAAATAACTTTTTTTTAAAAATTATGCACAAAAATAAAAATAAAGATATCTAATTACTGTAAAAAAAACTCATTATATTTGACTGTTTTCTTAAATTACATTCAAATCATGCAAAATGATCATTTAATTATATAGAAGGGATATGTCTATACTAACAATTTAAGTTATGCAGTGGCTGCCATACAAAAACATAAAATTAAGGTTAAATAACTTAATTAAAATGAAGTGCGAAAACCATACATTTACAGGAATTTTCCTTAGAAATTTTAGAGGGAAACACATTTCATAGATTTTTCCTGTGGTATTACGATGAAACACCTTTAATAAAAGTGAATTATGTGTAAGATATATATATTTCCTGCTGACCTCATGTACAGAATTAAACCCAGGGACAGGTACAGCAAAAAGGCAGAGGCAGACATACGCAGATTTGAATTAATCTAACATGAAACCAATATAAAACAGGAACATCTGATTATACATATGTAACCGGGGCGGCTGGGCGCCTGGTCACAATGAGACAACGCCACTCTGGGACTTTCACCCAGAGAATACCACATTAAATATAGGTCCTTTGGTGTTAAGACAAGGAGCAGAGAGGTGAACCTCTAGTTTATAAACAATGTTTAGTTTTATTTACAGGCAGGTTTCGCATTGGTTAAATAACAGATCTTAGTGTAAAAATAAGGCTTTTATTACTAAATATATTCAATGCTAAAAATGATGTCTCTACACTGAGGTGTTTTACCAGTACAAGGTGTACAGGAGTGGGGGAGTGAAAGGGGAAAGGGGAAAGGGCAACCACCTGGTACCAGGAAAGAAAAGTCACACACTGCAAAGAAAAAGACACAAATTAGAAACACAGAAAATATAAAACATGCAAAATAAACTAAGGATGAGGAAGCCCTCCACCTAGTGAGCCACCACCTATAGACTCATGACAAGCCCACCTGTACTGGCATTGAGAGGACTCCATAATTGGGCCCACTCCAGTTGGTTTACGAAAAGAAAGAAAGACAACACTAACTTAACTGGGGAGAATACAAATTAACAATTCATAATAGAAATACTAAATAAATCAAGGTCACCATAAGTATATGGGCATAATCAGCAGTGGCTAGAGCTCACCTACAGCACCCAAAGCAGACATCACTTCCCTGTTACAAGGGGCACATGTTATACACACTATGTCAAATAACTCCACTGACATTAAAGCACCGCTAAGGAGCGTATTTAAACATAAGAAAAACAACCATTTGACTTCAAAAACAAAGAGACATACCTGGGAACCACACATGGTGAGTGCTGCACAGATTTGGTGGGATATCTGTCACTAGTCCCCTTTAGCCCTCAGTCCTGCATTTAAAGAGAACCAGGAAGTGATCTGGCCTCACTTGTTGTGAATCACTAATTAAAGGATGGTGTGGCCAAACCGGTAGAGGAGGGAGGGGGAGCTCTACCCATCACACATACAAGGTGTGTTCATTTAAGAAGCCTGTTCAGAATGAATGCATGAGTTAACTGGGACTGGGAAATCAAGACTCTGATATTTGGAAATGTTTTTGAGTTGTCAACGTCAATGGTTACTTATAGGTTTTTAATATATTTTTAGTGATCTGTAGATGGCTTTTCACCGACAGCCCCCATCAAACGTGACGCAGGTAGAGAGGGTATGCAGAGGAGAATGGAAATCCACAAATCCAAGTGTATCAGGCTTGTCAGTTTATACAGAAGAGACTCAAAACTTCTTTTAGCTCTGCAACGTCCATTGGGTTGTGTGCAGCAGCCAATTTCTGTGCTGAGTAAAGCAGCAGCAAAAGTCATTTAAATTTATAAACTGGTGGTACAATTCATAGGCATAACCGCGCATCCATTGGGTGGGTCGTGTCCTTCCCAATATTGAGAAAACGGCGTGTGGAGCGGACCAACCCAGACTCCTTGGTTATCTTGGACTCCTTATTTATCTTTAATAAAGGAAACCCCAGCCATGAACTTCAAGTACAAAGAGTTTATTAAATGCCCAACCAGAGAGGAGAACATGAACAGGATCACTGTTACACCACACCTGCCCACACCAGCCAATACCTGCTTTAAAAAAAATGACTGTGAAGGGTTTATTTGGACCCCCCCAATGTCTAAACCATGGTTACACCCTTGGTACAATTGGTAAAATAACTAGCATTCTGAAAGCCTTGTAAGGACTTTTCAATTAAACGTATTGTGTCCTTTTTCTCTTATCCTCCTCCCACCCCCCCAGATGCACCGAAGATCAGGATGATTACTGGCAATTTGGAAGATTGTTCTTTATCTGCACTGTCCTTGACCTTTTGCGAAATTACTTTCATTTGATTCATTAATACACTGCACAGTTGGGATTCTGATTTAAAAGACAGTGTAATGTTTGTATAATCAGAACTAAATGGAGCCGCCTGTAGAGATAGGCAATGAAGAAAAGCCATTCTTAGTTGTTCAATTCCTCCTGGGGTACCCTGAAGAACTGTTTGTGAATAATTGGTTGATATTGTTAATGTAAACCTGAATACATAACATTGTTTTAAAGTCGATAGTGGTGTGTACTTTATTTTTAATACATTTTCCAACCTATAATTTAATTGAAACATTGAAAATCTTATGATTTTTTAAAAACTTCTATTTCATGAGAATTGGGTTACAGGATAAATCTGTAAAATAATAGTGTTTAACTGCAAAACCTTTGGTGATATCACTTTATTGAAGGTGTTTGATCGTAATAGTACAGGAAATATCTGTAAAATAACAATGTTTCATTGGAGAATTTTTTGCGATATCCCTTTATTGAAGGTGTTTGATTGTAAAATAACTGTTTCTCTGCAGAACCTGATATCTGATACCGTCTGATATCCCTGAATAGAAAGTTGATTGTAATAACCCAGGCAAAATCCATTTAAAAAAAACAGTTTTTTGCTGCAGAATATTTAGTGATATCCTTATATTGAAGGTGTTTCACCATAATACTACAGGAAAAATCTATAAAATGAATGTGTGTCTCGAAAATTGTTAAGGAAAATTCCTGTAAATGTATGGTTTTTGCACTTGATTTGAAATAAGTTATTTTACCTTAATCTTAAGGGTTTTGCTTGGCAGTGTAGCACATTCATTAATCAAACAGGAAATAGAAAGTTAATAAGATTCGACACTACATTCAGAAGAGAAACTCTTTAATTGGAGGGTTTTTGCCTATGAAATGTTTTAATTTTTTGAACTCACCATTCTCAGACTGCCACCACTTTGTTTTTCCTTCAGGGTCAAAGGTTGTGATGATATTCTCAATGCGGTGGCTGTCAGCATTGCCATAGCGATCGTAGGGCAGACGAGAGTCACATGTAAAACATTTCTGCTCCCCCTGATGGACAAAGACACATAACACCCTTACCGTAACCAGAAATTAAGTTCATTTCATTGCTTTTTTGCTTTTTAGTTTAAAAGAAAAAGTGGAATAGGGAGGTAATATTAACTTATTAAAAAAAGAAAAACTAATATATATTTATTAGTTTTTCTTTTTCATTGTTCATTAGAATGACGCAGATGTTTGGACTAACAAGAAAAACAGATTTCCACATTTGTTATCATATTGATGGCTGTATGTTGTCCATTGTCTAATGATTGCTTAAATGAAACAGAAAAAACATTTCTTTAAGTGAATGAAGAGACAAGGAAAAAGCTCCAGTATAAAGGAAAAGTGACTCCTCGGGGTCGAGCAGCGTGAGGTAATAAAAGTGACGGATCAGAACATGTTTGAGTATGAGAGTGAGAGTTCAAGCCAGAGGCACGTCAATTTAGGGAGAGAGCGGGAGATGGAGAGAGACAGAGAGAGAGAAAAGGAGAGAGCGAAGTTCAGCTGAACTTAAACATGAATGTTTCTGAATAAAATATGTAGCAGTCTTTTACACAAACATATACGGTATACGTTAGTGCGTAAAATACTACAATGCAACTACATACTCCTAGTCGGACTACTTTTATTTGGACTCAAACTACATTCTTTCACTTGAATATTAGGTTTTTATTTAATAATCAGTTTATCTAGTTTGTCTTTGTTGTTCCTTCATTAGAGAGGGAAAACCATCTCCTTGTTTAAGGTGATCTCTGACCTCCAGGTATCCAATGATGCAGTAGTTCTGTGGTCCATCCAGACCACAGGTGGAAGTGGCCGACAACTGAGTCGATCGACCCACCATTAAGTCACCGAGCTGTGGATTACAGAAGGCATCGAGGCACGGGTCCTTCTGGGACTCCTGGTGTCGAACTCCTGGAAGAAAGACTGCCGGAGAAGGAGATCAGCAGTAATCTGTGGTATAAATAATTTACTCAGGAAATAGAATACATTTTAAATTCTAGTGGAGCTAATTAACATAATTACACACGCCTCTTCTGGTATTTCTATAAATACAGCTCAACCCACTCTTCTTGTTCTCGAGTAGGCATTCTGAAAACCCCACCCTCCCAACCCTTTTTCTTTTACTTTTCTTTTCTCTCCCTCCTTTTTCCAACTTTTTGTAGGGCCCTGAAGCTCCCCACAACGCATCCGATCGACCAGACTAAATCAATCAACAACACGTTCACTCACGTTAAACGCCTTCAGTGGATGGCGGGGTCTTAGCTAGTGAAAAGGCTAATGTGAAAGAAGAACTAAGTCGATTAGAGAACTTTATTTCATACGACTCAGAATAAAGACTTTAATTGAGCTTCTTGTATTATCAAAAATAGTTTTCTAATTATAACACACCATGCAGAATGAGTTACTTTCAGTCAACAATCATGTACATGTACAAGAATTTACAGGATTTTTTTTTTAACTCAGAGACTGAGGCAAAATCAAGTGTGAACAAGTATAAGAATTCTATTCAAGAGATTACTTGTCCGTAACAGCCTGCTGACAGAGCCGAGTTTGATACCAAAATAAATCAGACTGTCTCTGCATCTACATACCCGAAGGGCCTGCATGGTTCAACACACCTGATACCCTCCGCCAATTTACCTGGTAAATCAATGGTGGATCAATACATCTTAAAACCATCTGTAGGTGTGGTCAGTGAATCAACGTGCATTGTTTTTGTAGTGTCACTCAAATACTTTATTTTACAAAATAACAGCAACAAAAACATGAATGAAACTCATTTAAAACAGAAAAGTTGCGTTGTCTCGAAACGCAGTTTAAAAATCTTTTTCCCTTCTCTCTAGCCAAACACACCTGGCTACATATAGGGTTAACGCCCCTGTGATGACAATTATTTCAGCAATATCTTGTAAACATGATCAAAAGTATTTCGCTATGGTCAGCATCATTTTATATACAGGCGGTGGCATGATTATAATTCACTCACTTGGATAGGATATGGCATAGTTGACCCCCGCCTTCGTGACAGGCAAGATCTACCTACTTACTTATTTGGCCTAATTGCAATGGAATGGAATGAGCTGGTCAATCTTTCAAATCGATGTGACCAAGAACATCCTAAATTGCTTAACATAAAAAGGAAATATTTGGCATATTTTGCCATTTTACGACAAGTTGATATGGTTCTTTGTGGTCTGAATGAAATGTCTAGAATATACTTTGGCCAAAATACCACAAGGGTCATTATTAATGGCACCATTTCAGCCTGCCTGAAACAGCTTACACTACACAACAAAACAAAACTTAAACAACAACAATACACTAATAGCCATCAATTGGGATTAATGAATTTCAAAATGTTCAATTAATTAGTTGCCCTAGTATTAATTCAATAAAGGAATTTTAAAAAACAAGCAGGTAGTGTCACATAATATAAAATAAGTGGAGCAGTGTGATTGAGTTTAGTTTATTTTGTATAGTTATTTATTGGTCTCTGTGGTTTCAAAATATTGTTTGCTGTGATTTTCTTATATTGTTGCTGTGGTTTTGCGTTATTATATGTAGCTGTGGACTGTATTTTCCCCCTCTCTCACGAACTGAAACGCCAAAAACACTAATTGACACACCTGTACAACGCAGTTCATCAGCTCTGGTTTGCCAGCTGGAGGCTAGATTTCTTTCCAGGGGGGGGGGCTGCACGTGCTGTGTGCTGCATGGAGTAGTAGCAGCGGATTGAATTACTGAGTTTCTGTTCTCCTGGAGTCACTGCTGCCTGGATCTCCTGCTGGAGCAGATTCCTAGACTCTGCAAGGTCAACGCTCGCAAACCCCTAACTGAAGGAGCCCGATCCAGCAGCTGACGGCGGAGCCGCAATATTATTGACGGGCCACATGAAGGGCATTGAAGGAGCAGAGCGGCACCCCCGAATTCCTGGTCCCGGACTTCATGTGGAGCGGACTATTTGAAGCACCCTGGGAGTGAGCCATCCTGTGCCGGCGGCAGGAAAACCCGGAGCTAACTCCAATCTGGACTGAACTTTAATAGTTTTTTTACCCTGGATTGAATCATCCCTCGGGTTTAATTGTCTCCTGGGTTTTTCACTTGATGTTGTTTTAATGTTTTAAACTTGACTTAAATAGAAATTCTTGAAGATACTTGAGATAGTCGATAGACGCACATGTTAATGAGATCTGAGTCACTTCTGACAATCCTTTGTATGCTTGATGTTACACAAACTCCTCTTGTCTTTGGCAATGAGTGATGGGTTTTGGACATCTGGAAGTGAGGGATACGCAGTCCTCTCGTACTGATCAGAATAACCAAGCATAACTTACTAATGAAGAAGATGAAGATCATGTTGTGTGGCGATGTTTGATGGACTCTGCTGGACTCACTCGTCTTATTCTCTTTACTGGAGAACAAAAATGTACACAGCAAAAATCCCCCCTCAAGATCAGATTAATTTGCAGCGCTTAGTAGAGATAAATGAACTCTTTGATAGGATTGAAATGTAACTGCACAGTGTCTCACTCCCTGAGCAATACACATAACCCTTAATTACTCGCTGGGCTAAAATGTAAACCCCATTAGTTAGAAATGCAACATGGGTTGCTTTTTATAAAAGCATCAGCTAAATGACGTTGTATTCAACACTGAGCAGATTTATTTTGACACTTTGAGTGTTGATTTAACAATGACAAGATTGTGACAATTTAAACACCAGCTTAGAGTAAAAACCTGAAATTTCTTGGTGTAATAGACTTTGATAAGGTGCATGATTGACAATGTTTGTCTCTGCTAAGATCCCTGCGAGATAATGGATTTTCAATAGCTGCATTTGTCTGAATGATTCCACAACCACCAATATAAAAAAAGTTTAGTTGAATTAATGTAACTGACATTAACTGGATCTTCTGGAAAAGGACACACAATAGTACCCCCTTCCCCTGACTGCAGTAGCCTTAGGGAACTGCTGAACTTGAAGGGGAATGTCTAACCTGAGCAGAAATTGACAGAATTTACCGAATTAGGAAGCGGTTCTACTTAAACAGAGCAGAAACTGTGCTAACATTTTAAACAATGAGGATAGTTGTGTTAACGAATAAAAGAACATGCTGATAGGCAGGTAAGTAGTATGTGAGTGAGGATTGTGAAGCACATAAGCAACGAATAGATTCAATCATAGATTTTTCTAATCAGGTGATCAATACATTCAATTTTAGAATGTACTATATTCATTTGCTCATGAAGTTATGGCCAAATACCTGGAAAACTAACAACCTCACAGTAAATACTTTTTAGTAAAACAGTATTTTAAGTAGAGATAGTCTACTAAAGCCATTCACAGTAATTGCCATAGTAACATGCATTGTCACTATAACTCCAATAGATTACAAATCAAAGTTTTAAAAAGTACTGATTTAATTCAATTTGTTGTATAGCAAGACCACCAAAATGTTGAATAACGTATACACCTCAGTTACACTTTATGAATGGATCTAACATTACAAAGCAGACTAGCAACCAGGTAAAGGCTTGATTTAGAACAATAAAAGAATTAACTGGAGCCTACCTCTTTCTGCTGCCGCAGTAAAAGAGTGAACATGCCTGGGAAGGTAAGAGCACACCTGAGACTTATGTAGCCTGAGGCTGTTTATACGTCTCTCAGTAAGAGAAGAAAAGAGAAAAAGAGAGAGAAATAGCCAGGACTGGGGGGCGGGGGGGAGGAACGCGGTCGTCGATGCCCTGGTCTAACGCATGGCCTCACTCACAGAGTGCGACCCCCAGAGGACTTTTTAGGAATAGCACCTACTTTTATAGAAATGCATTTGATTTATTTCTGTCCTTTCCATACTTTACATTAGAAGTATTGTATCTGTTCCCTCTTGGTTGAATGCACTTTGGATAAAAGCGTCTAAAAAGTGTCTGATTTTGGAAAGATGGTGCAGATTCCATTTCATATTTGAGACTTTAGATTGGGCGGCTGTATAGTAGGATTCATCAGGTCATTAATATATATGAAGATTACTTGCATTTTAAGAAGGTGAGCAGTTAACCACATTTAATCTTTCTAATAATTGTAACGCTGTATCAGTATGCCCAAAATGTTTAGTCTATTCATTAGAAAACTATCTCATGAAGAATGGAACATTCATGACTAAATGCGTGAGAAGGAGGCAGATTTGAAAGCAGTTTTAATAAAAAGATCACGCAGAAATGTTTTAGTAACACGTAGTCTGTTATATATATATAATATGTCATCTGAATCATCAACAAGCTCCCTCATCAGTGGACA
Source organism: Pungitius pungitius (assembly GCF_949316345.1). Classification (NCBI taxonomy): domain Eukaryota; kingdom Metazoa; phylum Chordata; class Actinopteri; order Perciformes; family Gasterosteidae; genus Pungitius; species Pungitius pungitius. The sequence continues at coordinate 22,583,085 of NC_084905.1, forward strand.
GTTGATGAAGACAGATCATGGATCTTGTGGTCGAGTCATGAATATCTGCTGTCATTTATTGTCTGTCTGTAGATATTAAGGGTTTTATTTCAGTTTCCGCGCAGAATTTAAAGCTTTTACAGAGCCAGGTCAACATTTAACTATTTATTATTATTGAAGAAATATCATTGTTGTTATCATCATGAGGGTTAGGGATATACCTAGGCCTTATATGTGAAATGTGACATATGAATACATTTGAATGATTAATTTTATCGCCAACGATATGAGGGTCTTTTAGTAAAATGCTTTTTTTTCCTCTCCCCTCAATAGGGGGCATGATTTGGACAGCACTTGGCCTGCCGAGCTTGCACCGACTTATTACATTATTATATTACATCAGATGCCATTTAGCTCACGCAACTTACAATAAGTGCAATTCAACCATAAGGACACAAATTCAAACTCAAAAGAAACAACAAAATGCAATTCCATTAAATAAGCCAATTTCCCCAACGAGCAGTCAACAAAGCATATCCATGTTCAACTCTCCACTGAAATGGAATATTTTCAACCCATCTTTCCGCATTTAAAAAAAGGACTGTCATGTTCTCAAAACTGTTATGCTTTAGTTAAAAAATTTATTTCTTGTGTCTAATACAGCTTTAGATGAGATTTTGCAGGAGTTTAACTATTTGATTGGTTCTATCTGTGCCCATTACTCAAAAGACTATTGGTCAAGTATTAAGAGATAATGGATACCAGTTTGACCTGTCAGTACATGAAAAGAGCCAGCTCGATCTGCAAGAGAAAATTGGTGATAAAGGTCCACTTTCCTGTGCATGGAAGAGAGAGGTTTATTATGGGACCAGTATAATAAATACTTAACCAAAAGAATAGTAAGTCAATCCAAGATATTTCAATTCTTAAGTTTTTGCTGCGAATTCAGCATTCTTTCCCTTTCTGAAGGAGACATCAGTTTCTGATAGCAAATCATTTACATGCATGGGTACCAGACCTCCATTGGAAGTAACAAATGTGTCCACACTTTACATTGATGTTCTTAACAAGGAGATCTCAAATTCTCTAAAACAAGTCTTCAACTGTGTTACTGCAAGACAAGTCCATCTTTGTTGTGAAGATAATTATAAATCAATGATTTTAATAATGTGTAGCCAGTGAGGAAATGTCCCTCATGAGCTACTATAGGTTCAGGCAGGCCTTGGTACCTCCTACTTCCTAGTTCACCAATTAGACAGGGTTTAAAAGCTTCACATAATGCAGCTGTGTCAGCATGCTTGTCCCTTTCCCGGTTGCACTCTGGCTTGAGAATTCCAAGAGCAGGTAGGTGGTTTTCTTCTCAGTTCTTGGGAAAATGATTTGGCTGTTGGTGATCCTTCTGGTTTGTCTCCCAGCTCGTCAGGTGCAGGAGGCTCAAAGTCCAGGCTGCGATTGTAAGCCACTGCTGTTGAGGCTCAACAGCGTGGCTACCCAGGTGGTGGTGAGTGTGGTGATTGGGCCTCTCACCTGCACTTCACATTCTCAGTTGTTTGACGGTATATCTTTTACATAATTCTTCAGTATATTCCTTAGTTTGATCTGTATTTGTGTGGTGCATCCAAGCCAGCGAGGGCCCTGTGGCCTAGTCACCAGTAGAATTCAATTTGTTTGTTGAGGCCCATTCGGTTATTCTGAGACTTTGGTCACCTGTCGCTCCGTGTTTGTTTAATAATGAATTTTATGAGGAAATCCACCCTGTGCTACCAGTGGTTACAAATGTCTTTCCTACAGTTTCTCATTCAATATACACACAATGCATTAGCTAAAAGTATTGACTTCATTTCAGTTAAATTAAATTGAACAGCCGTACAACGACTTCTTCCTCATTCTCATTTAGGTGAAGTAGACGGTCCCAAAAAAAGAAACTGCAATGCAAAGTGGATTAAAAAAAAGAAAGGAGAACCCCTGACTGCGGTACACAGACCAAGATTTTTGCTATTACCTTTTTAAAATTTCAATTCTATTACTGAACTTCAGGATTTGGGGAATATTAAGATGCCAACCAGGTGTAAAATGTTTGACCTTCCTTTTGTGGAGTCACCCTGTGAGGTGAGGGGAAAGTAACCATTCATTTTATTTAATGCGTTTTTTTTTTTTACTCATTTCAGTTTGTTCCATATGCTTTGGGCAAGAAACCTAGTGGTGGAGTACAAAAACGTCAGAGACTTGGGTTATTAACAACACTACCACAGGGACGCAGCTCGTATCACCAACGGAAAGCTTATAATGTTTTGAATGGCTTGGTAGTCCAAAATGATGGTGCTGTATGTTCTGTAGTGTAAATTGCTTGAATTGTATGTGCGTACCCTGTAAAAATGCACTGTAAATACACATGTCTGTGGACAGTAATTAAAACTGCTTGAAAGAACTGTCATCTTGACTGAAAGTGATTTTTGTTGCAGTGACAAATGGGAATGTTCTAAAGATTCATTTAAATGGATATTCAAAATTGTTCAATGTAATGTTGTTGCTGGCATAATGACTCTGAAATTCAAACACTTCAATGTAACCCCCACCCTCTATGTTAGGGCCTTGGTGTTAAAATGTATTCCTTTTTACAATTGTACTTTGTAATTGCGACTGTAGATTAATAAAGTTAATGTATTCTGGAATCTTGTAGGAACCACCTGCGATTGCTGATTATGGGTGGTCGACCTCAAATGACGGAACCGTCCAGGTTAAAGGAAGCTTATGGATCTTGGGTAGCAGATGGGCGAGGCTTGGGCTCTTCATCCAGGTATTTATGTAATGCTTGTCGTGCAGGCTGTGTCGCTGTTAAAATGTCTTTAAACCTTAACTGTCTGCTTCCAGTATGTCCTTGTCTGTAACTTTTTGGGCTCCCTTTATCTGCTGTTTAACTGCTGTTCAATGTTTTAAGAATAGGTGTATTGCTGATTAATGTTGGTCTGTGTAAAGAGCTCTCGGTGTTGCCAAGATTTTTCCTGCTGTGTTCCTTATTTATTTATGTTGTGACTCGAAACAGGGTGGTCAAGAAAACATAACTGGCTCCCTGAAGTCAAGCTAATTCTGCCTCCTGTGAGAAGTGTAGAAATGACCTCTGCCCTCCAGCTGACTTGGGGTTTTGGTGAGGTTAGTATCTTTTCCTCAGTACTGTTTTGTAATACTTGTTGGGAGGGCTGTTTGATGGCTCTAATAACATGTGCCTAACTGACTCCCCAGTATTGCTTTTGTTATGCTTGCAGGCAAAGTACTGTTGTGTTCTCTGGATGGTCCTACATCAACCTAAACGGCTCGTGCTTCAGGGCCTCCAAGAAGTGGTCCAGCAGCTTCAGCCTCCTGTGGACTGAGCCATTTGAGCAAAAGTTAAGACTTTTTTTTTTCCCCCAGTCTTTTTATCATTCAAGTTGTGGCACAACTTTCTGATTCTATTGTATGGCCCAAAGAACTATTTTGGCTCTTTGCACTGTAACATAAAATAGTAAATGGCAAAAAATTGGTACACTAAAGTCATTTCTGCTGAATTTGTTGCCCATACTGAACGAAAATTAGTTAAGAACTTTCTGCTGCGCAAATTTATGAAGCTAATCATTTCAAGAAACTTTTACTTGCAACGAAGATACTCCGCTGCACGTATGCGCATTTTACCGCCGCAGACGTGATTTCCGTTGAGGCGGACGCTATAAGTGTGAAGCAAGCGCTGCTCAGTCCAGAAGGTAAGTTTCAGCTACCCTTGCACGATAAAATGTTAGTTGATTTAGCAAACTTACTCTGCAATTTGCCAGTCTTTAACTGTTTGTGGTTAACTTGTTATTAAAGTCTAGCTTGAATGTTAACAGCTAGACTGTCACATGTGGAACCCTCTAAAATTACATTAAATATAAATTGCCTTTCAGCAGACTGCATGCTTAATAGGTTCAATGATAATTTGTCAATCTTTCAGCGTAATGCTTTAATTCGGTATAAATGGTTTTTATTTTTGTCTATGGTACGGTAACGCATGATTTTGAAAGAAGCAACCTCATCAGGAAAAACTTTACTCTTTATCACTTGGTTAGGCCTGACTCAAGTTAGCCAGGACCAGTCCTTGGTTAAGCTGTTGTAGGCAAACTGCCTGACGACTTCTTAGGACACACCAAGCCCAGCTTACACCTTCCACAATAAACCAGGTCTCCATAGATCATAGTTCTGTCTGTTCCTGACACCAGCTGCTGCCACCATTATTTTAAATAAAATTCATATTACTGTCATCATATGCCAACATCACCCTTTCCTAAAGTCTTTACTCTCCCTCTCCACAGAAGCTTCTGTTGATGGTGGTTCTGATGATGATTCTCGTCACTGCAGTGGTCTTGCCGTAGACTTGGCCTGCTACTTGCAATTATTTGTATCATTTGTGTTACAGGATTTGAATGTATTGTACATCCTTTACAATGTTAATTCTATACACATGCCATTCATTGCAGTATTTCTATCCTGGGAGAGGGATCCTTCCAGATGGTCTCACTAAGGTCTTTCTGCCCCATTGAAGGATTCATTTGTGGAAGTTTTTCCTGTGTGAATACAAGCCAGGATGCAAGGTGATGACATCTTGTCAATGTTTCACAAATTTTCTGAATGTTTTTGGTAATGTTGTCTTATTACTTGCAGGAGAAGCCTTGTGGGAGAATTTCCATTGCACTGCAACCGATGGCAATTAGCTCACGGTAAGACTTGTTTCTTTTAGTTTATTACATGTTTTAACTTATGTCCAAGAATAAAAGCCTTTGACTACAAGAAGTCGCAAACTTGTGAATGTTTCATGGATTATTCTGGCTGTGTTGAGTAATGTCTTATTACTTGCAGGATGCCTTGGGCAGCATTGGCCTTGTGAGAAAACTGCAACTGTGCTGCTACACATGTGGGGTTTCGGCTAAAGGTAAGACCTTGTTGTTTCTAAGTGTCTTGTGGGAGGGGTTGTTTCTAAGTGTCTTGTGGGAGGGGTTGTTTCTAAGTGTCTTGTGGGAGGGGTTGTTTCTAAGTGTCTTGTGGGAGGGGTTGTTTCTAAGTGTCTTGTGGGAGGGGTTGTTTCTAAGTGTCTTGTGGGAGGGGTTGTTTCTAAGTGTCTTGTGGGAGGGGTTGTTTCTAAGTGTCTTGTGGGAGGGGTTGTTTCTAAGTGTCTTGTGGGAGGGGTTGTTTCTAAGTGTCTTGTGGGAGGGGTTGTTTCTAAGTGTCTTGTGGGAGGGGTTGTTTCTAAGTGTCTTGTGGGAGGGGTTGTTTCTAAGTGTCTTGTGGGAGGGGTTGTTTCTAAGTGTCTTGTGGGAGGGGTTGTTTCTAAGTGTCTTGTGGGAGGGGTTGTTTCTAAGTGTCTTGTGGGAGGGGTTGTTTCTAAGTGTCTTGTGGGAGGGGTTGTTTCTAAGTGTCTTGTGGGAGGGGTTGTTTCTAAGTGTCTTGTGGGAGGGGTTGTTTCTAAGTGTCTTGTGGGAGGGGTTGTTTCTAAGTGTCTTGTGGGAGGGGTTGTTTCTAAGTGTCTTGTGGGAGGGGTTGTTTCTAAGTGTCTTGTGGGAGGGGTTGTTTCTAAGTGTCTTGTGGGAGGGGTTGTTTCTAAGTGTCTTGTGGGAGGGGTTGTTTCTAAGTGTCTTGTGGGAGGGGTTGTTTCTAAGTGTCTTGTGGGAGGGGTTGTTTCTAAGTGTCTTGTGGGAGGGGTTGTTTCTAAGTGTCTTGTGGGAGGGGTTGTTTCTAAGTGTCTTGTGGGAGGGGTTGTTTCTAAGTGTCTTGTGGGAGGGGTTGTTTCTAAGTGTCTTGTGGGAGGGGTTG